>NW_017804575.1:3075199-3087404 GCF_001625305.1 Branchiostoma belcheri
AACATACAGCAGTGTTAGCATGAACGTTCATCTGAGTTGGTAAATTACATTATGAAAACTTAAATGTTCTCCAACTCAAAATTTGACTCACCAGAAATTTTCGACTGAATCGCTCAGTCTTCAGCTATCTGACCCAAATGCTGTGGACACGGGGGCGATATCGACTTCAGACAACCTTTGACCCTTTGCTGACGTCACACGTGGGAAAAATCACGTGTCCACAGCATTTGGGTCAGATAGCTGAGGAAAACTGAGTGATTCAGTCGAAAATTTCTGGTGAGTCAAATTTTGAGTTGGAGAACAGTTTAAGTTTTTCATAACAGTGAAGGTTAACTAAGACAAATGATGATTTCATAAGTGACAGTGATTATCATTATACAACCATCGTCTGACGCTCCAAGTTAAGAGATATAGTGAATGTAGTGTCTGTCATTATTTGACTGAATACGAAAGATGTCTTTCGTTTAATTCACTTGAAATCACGTCAATTTATGCGTGTCTATTTAATCATCTAGTTCAAGCATATTAATCATATAGCCAGGAGGCGTTGACCAATCAGAAGGCTCCATTTGCCATTGGTTATCAGCCCGGAACCTCAAAAGTGGTCGGTTTTTACAATAACCGACCACTCGGTTATCATAATGGACGACCAATTTTTGGAATAACCGACCACTTTTTGGACCATGCCATTATACAGGGGACATGACGCTACGCTCACTCGGTGGTTTATTCAGTGGTTATCGCACCTGACCAGGGATTATCTCACGGTCCATATACACCTCAGGGTGGGGCATTAACCCTTTATTGCACTCTCTAACGAACAGGCACATCCAAGTCAACACTGACGATGAACTTCTCGACCTGAGGGACGCCATCTTGCGGGCGCCATTGTGGATGACGTGTACCATCCGTTCCCAGAAGTCCGCCATCTCCAGACTCAGTTCCACCGGGTCTGACGACTACGCAGCCGCGGAGGAGGAGAGCCGGATAAAAGGTAGACTTTAGCCAGAAGATGCCAACCAATCAGAAGGCTTCATTTCCCATTGGTTCTCAGGCCGTAACCTCAAAGTGGTCGGTCATTAGAATAACCGACCACTTTTTGGACCAAACCATTATACATGGGACAGCACACTACGCTCACTCGGTGGTTTATTCAGTGGTTATCGCACCTGGTTTCTTATTAAAAAATCCTTTAAAAACACATAGTGATGATAGTGACGCTATTTTCCTTTGGAGACCAGGAAAAAGGCGTTAACACAAATGGTAGAACGGCTACTAGTATTTGATTAGATCAAGCAGGCTATAGGTCTATATAATCATCCTTGACTAGATCAAGAATGCTCAAGCAACGTGTTAACACTATATACCTTCGCTAAGAACTGTTGTGGTAAAACAGATGTACGTATTTTGTACTATATTCAACGGCCTTTCTTTGAATAGAAACATGGTTTCACAACGATGGCCATGCGTCATTACCCATATTAAATAAGGTCTAATGATTTCCCCTATTCAACATATTCGCTATGAAGGTTCCTTTCCTTCTACTTCTGACATGTTCGATTTCTTCATGTTGCCCATGTTGCAGGTAGTTTTATCATGCTGGTGAACACACACCACGCGGGGATACGGACACAGCTGCTGGAGGCATTCGCGCACGCCATCGGCAGGGCCTCCATGGGCAGACGGTACACACTGAGGGTCGGTAATACATGTTATGTCCTCATCACGGTCGGCAGAACGTACTGCTCCTGCACAAACCCCCAATTTATCACGGCTTTCGTTGTATTTTTGGTCAACGTTGCATCAGAATTTTGGCTGTTGCAGGCGATATCTTCTGCATGCGATACAGCATTTGGAAACTACAGACGGGATGTTCACCTTATATTCGCGAATACGACCTTATATGAAACGTTCTGCCGAAGTGCTATGAACAATATATTACGGGGTTAGCGCAGGTGCAGTACATTCTGTCGAGGTGCTAGCCTCCTGTGCAGGCCCCGCGGCGGAGGAGAAGAGTTTTTAGCGCGTTATTTTAATATAACGGGCCATCCTACATAGCCGCCGAGACAAGGTGGGCGGAATGGAACCTTCTCTCGGCGGCTATGTAGGATGGCCGGCTATATTAAAATAACGCGCTAAAAACTCTTCCCCATCGCCACGGGGCCTGCGCAGGATGCTACGAGGTGCCAATGTCCTCACGCTTGCCGACGTCTCCTGCGTGAGAACTAATGTAGAAGGGATTATCCTTGTCAGGTAGCAGGTCACGACGTACGGAACAAAAAAACACTTTACTGTGATCATTAGGTTGTAGATAGTGTAGATTCTCTTGTCATATCTTATCTCGGGAAAAAGTCAAAAAAAGTTTGCGCAGCGGTGTTAGAACAGGTCGGGTTGTCAAGGTCAAGGTTTGTGTCTCTACCATTCCTGGCAACATCAGTGTATACCGATATTTCTTTAAAAAAACCTTCCTGGACCATACTTCTAGCCTAAACAGAGAGCGGCAAACTGGGCCTCCATGGGCAGAACGTACACACCGAGGGTCGGTAATAATGTCATCACACGCTTTCCGACGTCTCCTGCGTGAGAACGTAATATAGAAGGGGTTATCCATGTCAGGTAGCAGGTCACGACAGAACAAAAAGGAACTTTACTGTGATCATTAGATTCTTTTGGATACTGTAGACCATCTTGTCCTTGCCTTTGACATATTTGATTTTTGGAAAACGTCTTAGGACAATGTTAGAATAGGCCGGATTGTCAATATCCAGAATCACTGGATGGACTACTTTGTCATATACGTTTGACATCAGTATTTGGTCAATTTCTAATCTCCAAGCAGTTCTTTTGGTTGCCGCAAAAGACAACATCAAATTGGCCAGGCAGTATCCTTTAAATTTAGCCAGACGGTATCCGTTGGCCACTCGGGTACCCGAATTGAAAGATCTGCTTGGAGATTAGCCAATTTCTACTCTTTCCATCCTCTTCTCGAAGCCTGGCAGAGGCTAGTTCGATTAGAGACCTGGCAACATCAGTGATTATTTATCTATTTATTTATTTATTGGTTCGGCTGGTACAACACAGCCAGGGCAGCCCAACTAGCTTGAAACTATTATTAAGGGCTTTCCCTGGGGAAAAAGTATGGTTAAATACATACAAGTGACATAAATTCTTAAAACGTCTTAATTACATAGGGTCAACGAATTGTGATCACTTATATATACAAATTACATCAGTGATTACTAATATTTTTCTAAGAAAAAAAACTTATTAAACCTTTTTTTCTGACGAATGTCAGGTCAGCTTCACGAACGCGATGAAGGAATTCTACAAGGAGTACCTGAGAGGACAGGGGATCCGGGGCGCCTTCACCATCACAGGCGCGTCCTTCCGCGTCAGCAGCGCGCACAGGAACGACAGGTGGGCCTTCGTCACCGACCTGTGGAAGAAAACGGGCGAGATGAGGCACAACGTTCACGCGAAGGTCAGTTGTTGTTACAGCACGCTCACATTAGTCGTACGTTCGTCGTACAACTGAGTGCATTCTTATCATGAATGTTCATCTGTGTTGGTAGTAATCATATAGTAAAATGTTGAAATTGATGCCAACACAAGGATTACACAGAGATCAAATTTTCAGCAACCACTGTCGCCTTCATCAGGATAATTAATGACTAATCACTTCACAACGTGATCTCGCGAGAGTAACGGTTACAGACACGTGACCTTATTCACTCGAGACTTTAGGGATACATCACGTCAGCAATTGATCAAACGTGCCAGGAAGTTTATATCGTCCACCGTCTCTGAGGCCATGAGGGCATTTTTGGGATAGCCGTGCGTTACGGAAAATCCTTAACAGGACAATACTCATTTTTACTTAATTTAAGTGAGGAAAGTCGTGTGAAGTGCCTTTTCCAAGGGCGGTGACATTCTCAGGACTAGAACCCGGGACCTTTTGGTTCCGAGTCGAGCACTCTGTCGTTACGCCATACGACCCTACTAATGACAATTCTTACTGCACACAATCCAGGTGTCGTACCTGGAGTTCTCCACGCGGGTTATCCAGGAGAAGCCGCGGTACATGAAGGAGGTGGACCATCACCGCTTCCCCAGGGGGTCCTCTCACAGCGGCTACAGGGTGGAGAGGTTCTTCCACGGCTGAGCGCAACAGTCACGGAAATAGTATACAATACTGTATGGATTCACACCTTGGATTAGGCCACAGCATGTAATTTTTATGGATGATATCAGCGCCCGCATTAATTTTCGCCTGGTTTGGGGGAAGAAAACTTGAAATTTTGTTGCCCTCTGACAATGGTCAACATGCTGAAAATGGGCAAAATGGCTTGCCTTGCCATACCGAAACGTGTATGGCAGATGAATATGTAGAGAGGAGACAAGAAAAGGCTCTAATTTGATGTTTTGTCTGTTACTTTGATGCAGTGATGTATTCATTTCCTTATATACGCGATGCTGCCTGTGTATATGTGATGTTCCCAATGTATCCAAACCATTTGTACAATGATTGAAATTTTTATTTTTCAGTGAGAAATGGATAAACTTATAGCTCAGTATAGGTTATCATGTCTTGTTTAACAAGGCTTATGATGTCAAAATGTTTTTTTTTTGGCGCCCGCGTTGTTTTTTTTTTCGCCCTCTTGCACTAGATTTGGAGTCTGTGGAGAATGTCATCCATAAAATTTACTTGCTGTGGCCTAATACCAAATCACAACACTGTGAAAAACCAGACCTGTTCTAGCATCCTACAATGTGAAAAATTGTGCGGGTTTGAATAATCTTTTGGGGTCCTATATATAACGAAAACACTTAGCATAACTTGATATGATTAACACGTGTACTATATACATCACAACCATAGAAATTAATGTATTTTTTTCTGTTCGCCCTTCTTTTTTCTCTTAAAGAACTATCAAATGGACAGGTCAAACGAATTGTATATTTTATATATAAAAACAAGGGATCACTGTAGATATTTTCTAGACCACGTAAAAAAATGTTAAAATTGACGTTTGGTGACACCTGTGCAAAAATGAAAACCAGAAAATTACCACCATAGAAATACAACCACAGATGATTCTTAAACTATGAAACAAACGTCTTCATGGATTATGAAAAACTTAAAACTGTTCTCCAACTCAAAATTTTGACTCACCAGAAATTTTCGACTGAATCACTCAGTCTTCCTCAGCTATCTGACCCAAGTGCTGTGGACACGTGATTTTTCCCACGTGTGACGTCAGCAAAGGGTCAAAGGTTGTCTGAAGTCGATATCGCCCCCCGTCCCGGTCGAAAATTTTCAGTCGAAAATTTCTGGTGAGTCAAAATTTTGAGTTGGAGAACAGTTTAATTTACCAACTCAGATGAACTTTCATGCTGTCTTCATGGATTGTGTAAATACAAGTCTATTAGCAAGATTTGAAAAAAAATACCGGATTTACAATATAATTTTTCAGATTCATAACGCGTTCTTGTGGATTCGCACATTTTTACCATTCAACATTATGGTCGATTATGTCATGTCATTGTTGAATGGTGGCGTGCACATTCATTATAACTATTAATTATTTATGATCTAAAAATAACGTTTATATGCAGTTTATCTGCATCAATTCTACGGAATGACAAGGCTACAAATGCTACTTGTCTGATTCTGAAGATTTATCTAAAGTGTGACGAATTTATCGTTAGTATCGTTACCCTAGTTTGTATTGTGATGATTAGTTTTACCATAAAGAAAATTGTACACTGAATAGCAAAGTTCCTTCTATCACAACCATTTATTTTTCAAGCCAACGTTTCGATGACCTTCTGTCATCTTCATCAGGGCAATTCTGACTGGATTACTGTGCACTGACACTAGATGTTACTTGGTGCATAGTGCACTAAAGGTGTTACGTAGTTCATAGTGCACTTAAGCTAGTTTTGTCTGTTTAAAATGCGTTCCGGAACGTAGTGTAATTGTGACATACATACTAGGCATTGTTACATCATAGGGAAATATGCGAATCCAAATGTAAAGTGTTTCTATATATAATATAAGATTTGTTAACTGACAATACTGAGCTATCACAGTCCCAAATAGAAATTATTACAAGTCTTGTTACATGTGTATTGTGTATTGAAAAATAAATGGTTGTGATAGAAAGAATTTTGCTATTTAAATTATTTACGGATGGAAAATTGTACACGTTTAGACTTACGAGTAGAGTACATAAGGCCATGTTGATTTGATTATATGGATGAAATCAACGAGTGCATGAATTTTCGGCCGTATAAAAAAGGTTTTCAATCACACTGTAAATCGTACAAAACAGTTGCAAAACCGTAAATGTATACCGTAAGTTGCAAAAGAAAAAGATTGGAAAATGATACCAATGTCGTAGAATGCCAAAATCAAACGAAAAAGACAAAAATGTTAAGAAATGAATGTGAAGAGTGGATTATTCACCATACCATTCTCTTGTGTCATTTGTTCAACCTTCATAACCACGTAGATTTCATAATGAAAGCAACTTTTTTTTTGGCAAAACTTTATTTTATTCGCACGCTCGCATCAGTTTTGGAATTCCCAGAGGATGTCATCCATATAATCAAATCAACATGGCCTAACTGTCATGCAAAACGCTGTCTAGCTAGATAATGATTTTATTCTTGAGTAAAATTTCCTTTTACGTCTTATGTTATCTTAATGTTAGAGAAGATTTTGAACTAAAATCTTTAACATTTCTGGCATTTATGACCGATTTAAGGACTAAAAGAAAAACAGTGCGTCATTGGTAGCACAACATTCGGTACCAATATTATACTTCGATAACAAAGCTATGCTCACTGTTATTAAATGTTGTTGCGTTTTTAATTTAATTTTTTTCACATGTCGATTGTTGTATACGTTTAGTTGCCAAAAATTAAAATATTACGCTTGTGAATATAGAATGTCCTTGACATAAGCTTCACAAAATGATGTAGTGACCGTTTAATGCTAGTATATATGTATGTTTTACATGGCGTAATACATTGTATGATTTATCGTATTTTCTCAAACATGGATTCGATTCTACTGTTGTGTATTTAAGACCATATATCATATTGCAAGCATATATCATTATGTTTTACAATATATCACAATGTTTTACAATGTAATTGCTTCTGATGTTTAAAATGAGTGGCCTACTTTTTTCTGACCACAGAGGCACGCTTTGCATCCTTGAAAAGTATTAAAGAGAAATTTTCACAAAAAAAGATATATTTGTTGTTCAGTCATACTGGTTACATGTATCTGATACCGGACACTGAAGGATAAAAAAGCGCCAACCAGCGTTTCAAAATATAATTGCAGTAACTATTGCAGTAGAGGGTCGTCACTGTAGAAAGACGTCACATCTTAACCCTTTTAGTTTCTAATGTCTACTGTAGTTTTCCTATTCCCAAAAAGGCGGATTGTTTTGCAAGTTGATCGTGTATTTTCTCCCCTCCATGCGGCTAAGATAGGTACTGCAGAGTAACTATAATGCAGTAGAGGGTCGTCACAGTAGAAAGACGTCACATCTTAACCCCTTTTTCTAATGTCTACTGCAGTTTTGCTATTCTCAAAAAGGCGGATTGTTTTGCAAGTTGATAGTGGATATTTTCCCCTCCATGCGGCTAAGATAGGTACTGCAGAGTAGACTCTTGTTGGACATGAGATCCTGTTCAATGTCATTACTTGGTTACACAACGTATATATCTTTATTTGTTCAAATCTTTCAAGGCCTAACGTTACACATGAATGTTTAACACATCGAGTAGAGTGCAGTTTGCCAGCACTTGTCGTTGATTTCGTGGGTTCATTGAAGCAAAGTGATCTATTACGAACAAGCAATGACAGATATTTTATTGACTGTAATTTAGTGTAAATGTTTTGATATCATACATCGCTTCCCGTCATTCAGCCAATATGTAAATACTGCACCTGGTTACGCAAGCGTCGATACGTCAGCTGTCGTATTTCATCAGGATTCTTTTTTTTCACGGACTCACAAACCCACATGAAAGGATGTTAGGCCACAGCAAGTAATTTTTATGGATGACATGAGCGCACGCATTAATTTTCGCCTGATTTTTGAAAGAAAAAAAAACAAGAAATTGTGTTGCCCTCTGACAGTGGTCACCATGCCAAAAATGGGCAAAGATGTCTGTTTTTTTTTTGTTTTGTTTTGTTTTTTTTATATTCCAACATGTAATCACCAGACGTGGTGACGGCACACTCAAGTTTTTTCAACTTATATTAATGCCGCCACCAACACAGGGGACAAATACATGACAGGAAAATACTCATTTACACCTGAGCTAAGTGAGGAAATTCGTGTTAAGTGCCTTTCCCAAGGGCACAAGATCGGTGGCATGTCAGGACTCGAACCCGGGACTCTTAGTTCCGAGTCGCGCACTCTGCCGCTACGCCACACGACCGATTTTAAAACGTCTCAAAGTGCCTTACAAAGGTACTGATAACTCTTTCCCTTGAAAAATATTCGTAGCAATGGCCAGGGAGGCAAATGATAACCGAGTAGCAACCTACGTATTTAGGCCACAGCAAGTAATTTTTATGGATGACATCAGCGCACGCATTAATTTTCGCCTGATTTTGGAAAAAAACAGAAATTTTGTTGCCTTCTGACAGTGGTCAACATGCCGAAAATTGGCAAAGATGTCTGTTGCCATGCCGGAACGTGGATGACAGATAACTATGAAGAGAGGAGACAAGACAAGGCTCTGATTTGATGTTTTGCCTTTTACTTTGATGGAGTGATGTATTTCATCCCTTTTATATGTGATGATGGCTGTGTTTACGTAATGTTCCCACTAAATCGAAACCATCTATGATCTAACAATGATCTAACTTTTATTTTTCAAAGTTCTTTCAGTGACAAATGGATGTTGTAATAGTTGGCAGTAAATTAAATTTAACACAATATAGGTATCATTTCTTGTTTAACAAGGGGTTTATGATCTCAAAATTTAAAAATGTAGGAATGTTTTTTTTTTTTTGGCCCGCCTTGTTTTTTTCGCCCTATCGCATTAAGTTTGGAGTCTGAGAGGATGTTATGCACAAAAAATTACTTGCTGCGGCCTTAGGTAGCTTCATTGCTGTATCCTCCATGCGTTTCTTTATCTCCTATATACATTTACGGATTTGTAAAGTAAGCGTAAAGATATGAAATATGTTTACGTTGTATTTAAGCACACTGAAAGGTGACGGAAAGACGGAATTTGCCTTTCAGCAGCCTTTACGAAGTCGTAAAGTCTACTGAAATAATTTTTTCACCTTTAAGACTTCTTTACATATTGCGGAAAGTTTGCTTAAATATCTGTTTTCGCTGTTCGTGCTGTGTATGATCGAACACAATGCCGTGCTATCTACGACATCGCCAAATATTTTCACGTGCGTCGAACAAACACAATCAATCACGTTTCACAGGAAACATAAAACGCCATCATGACATTCCAAAATTGAAAATACGTCAGACTCCAAGCAATGTTGGGATCACAATCACGAAATGGATGCAACATGAAACATGTAACGGATAGTTTATGGTTGTATCAGCCGTTTTGTCCTTGCCTTGTATCATTAGGGAACGTTTGTAGCTAGAGATGGTATTCTTCATTTCAGCTCACTGAATAGCCTCCATAGCATGCCAAAAACTGTGGGTTTTGGGGGTCTTCAGGGTCTTTTGGATCTTTTATGTGCTATTTTCTGATTGCATATAGACAACGTAGCCGGCCTGGTTGAATTACCCCCGTTTTTTTAGAACTGGACTAATCAGAAAACAGCCGAAGACCACCTAACCCCCAGCCTGCTACGGAGGCTACTTACTGAAGGCGTACAACATGCCACGAGCTGCCTTTCTTTCTGTGTCGCTGACTTTGGTAGCTCTTCTATCGAAAGCGGAGAGGGGACCATGTAGGTATTTTTTTTACTCTTTTCTTGTACATTTTCGATTCAGACGGCAAAGGCGGGTGTTTGTGATAGAATTTCAGCACCAAGGAGAGGTATAGGCACCAGCACAGCGAGACATACGTTGTCATACAGTGAGACATGTCACATACGTTTATAACAGTTTTAGTAGGGACAACAGTACAAATATCATTGTGCCCAAGTCGGTGTAAATGTACAGTATTTGAGCTGTTCATGTTCATTATATATACATGTACCCTATATCTTACAATAGTGGCGTCGGTGGCGCAACGGTTAGGGCGTTGAACTCGGAACCAATAGGTCCCGGGTTCGATACTCACCGTGCCCCGACGCTGTGCCCTTGGGAAAGGCACTCTACACGACTTCACCACCTGTATGGTGGAGTGACGCTCATCGAGCCTCTTAGGCTAATCTGTCTAGCTGTGTGCCAAAACACACTACGGCTTTGCTGCGCCAATGTGTCAACCATGATCTGCACATTTGCCACCGAAAGTCGTATTTTTTATATCTTACAGGGTGGCAGTTGAATCCGTGCGCAGGACCCAGTCAAGGTGTACCGTTCATGTGCCCAAGTGGTCCACAGCCTTTCCATCTACTAGGTAAGCTGTTACCCATAGCACTCATGTGGCAAGTTCCGTGCAGGCCAAGTATGTGTTTATATACGCTGTACAATAGTAGACTTACACAAATAAATATAGTCAAACATGAACGTTTAACGTACCGTAAATGCCAAAAATAGGGTAAAATATGAAAATCTGTATGCATGCGAATAACTATGAGCAAGGAGGATAATATACTGTAAGTCAGTTTTTTCTAAGGTCGGTCGGGAAACAGGAAACACATTTTTCCTAGGTATATATTAGCCCTCTCTCGGCTTGCCATGTGTTTGTTCCACAAGCGGCGAAAGGACATGGAAGTGAGAGTGAATTAAAAGTAATCACAACGGGATACAGGATTGTTCCCTGTAAATGCACTCCATGAATTATAAATGATCATTGATGTCAAACAAGATTGCTGTATCTACACCGCAGAACATGCGTGGTCTGTGTACCCAAAAGTAAGGCCACAGCAAGTACATTTTATGGATGACATCCTCCGCCGACGTCAAATTTAATGCGATAGGGCGAAAAAAAAAACAAGGCAGGCTAAAAAAAACAAGATTCCTACATTTTCAAATTTTGACATCATAAACCTTGTTTTTTTTAATTCCAACATGTAATCACCAGACGTGGTGACGGCACACTCAAGTTTTATCAACTTATAATAATGCCGCCACCAACACGGGACAAATACATAACAGAACAGTACTCATTTTCACCTGAGCGAAGTGAGGAAAGTCGTGTAAAGTGCCTTTCCCAAGGGCACAAGATCGGTGGCATGTCAGGACTAGAACCCGGGACCTCTAGGTTCCGAGTCGCGCACTCTGCCGCTACGCCACACGACCCCACATAAACCTTGTTAAACAAGAAATGATACATGCATTGTGCTAAGTTTACTGCTGACTAATGCAGCATCCATTTCTGAAACAACTTTGCAAAATAAACGTTTTCAATCATTGTACAAATGGTTTTGATTCAGTGGGAACATCACGTATACACGGCCACTATCATATATAAAAAGAATGAAATACATCACTGTATCAAAGCTTTAAAAGACGAAAATTAAATCAGAGCCTTTTCTTGTCTCCTCCCTTAATATTCATCTGCCATCCACGTTACGGCGTGGCAACAGACATCTTTGCCCAATTTCGGCATGTTGACCGCTGTCAGATGGCAACAAAATTTCTTCTTTTTTTCCAAAAATCAGGCGAAAATTGATGCGCGCCCTGATGTCATCCATAAAAATTACTTGCTGTGGCCTAATGTCAAGGTAACCTTTGTAGCAAATGTGATTACAGCATGACAAACTGACTCAATCAGGCGCACGGATTCTGAGGACAATAGTGTTAGATTTCAGGCTATTCTAAAGACAACAAGCTAAGGGAGTGAAGTATTATTTTTGCTCGCCTCCCTCTCTAGCTTTCTCTCTCCGGCTCTCTCTCTCTCTCTCTCTCTCTCTCACTCTCTCTCTCTCTCTCACTCTCTCTATCTCTCTCTCTATCTCTCCCTCTCTCTCTCTCCCTCTATCTCTCTCTCTAGCTCTCACTCTATCTCTATCTCACTCTCTCCCTCTCTCCTCTCTCTCTCCCTCCCTCTATCTCTCTCTCTCCCTCTCTCCATCCCTCTCTCTCTC
>NW_017804575.1:3087424-3102713 GCF_001625305.1 Branchiostoma belcheri
CCTCTCTCTCCCTCTCTTTCTCTCCCCCCTCTCTCCCTCCCTCCCCCTCTCTCCCCCTCTATCCATCCCTCCCTCTCTCTCTGTGCGCGCGCGCGCGTGTGTTTATGTGTGTTAGTCTGTTTGTATGTGTGTGTTTCTAACCTACGCTAAATGGGACGAGGTCTGCCATCTCTAATTGTTTGCCTGAAGTGACAAAAACACAGTCGTGTTGTTAGTTTGTTCTCAACAGACGACCTAGCTAGCTCATATGACGTAGATAATATGAAAAACAACGACCTAATGCTTCTTTTGTATAAGTATCATGAATCATAGACATGGCATCCATTAATATAAGTATAATAACACCAAATCATATTAAAAATGGACTTGTTTATTTTATGAAAACCTTTTTCCACACAGAACATCTATCGGTGAAAACTGCCCTAAACAATACGTCCTTTGTCACGTTTGTAATTTCATATCACCGTTTATTCATCTTAATTGACACCGACGTCCCTGGAAAATGCTTCTCCAAACACCTATTCAGATTTGTTCAATGTTTGTTGTAAACTTTGTGTTAATAGCTAAGTGTACTAGAAATTCGGAGTCGGTGCTATAGCCTTTCTCCTTTGTTATAGTAGTGATTTACATTAACATCCGTATTAAGTACCATTACTGGAGATATTTGATACGAGCCTGCCCCATTGAACAAGCCATCGTATAATGCACCTGTTGTTTTCACATAGCCACTTTTATATTCCTAAGGCCATAGCAAGTAATTTTCATGGATGACATCAGCGCGTGCATTAATTTTTGCCTGATTTGGGGGAAAAAACAAGAATTTTGTTGCCCTCTGACAGTGGTCAACATGCCGAAAATGGGCAAAGATGTCTGTTGCCATGCCGTAACGTGGATGGCAGATAAATATGAAGATAGGAGACAAGACAAGGCTCTGGTTAAATGTTTTGTCTTTTACTTTGAAGCAGTAATGCATTTCATTCCTTTTGAATGTGATGTTCACTGAATCAAAACTATTTGTACAATGATTGAAAACTTTTATTTTTCAGTGACAAATGGATGTTGTAATAGTTGACATTAAACATGGCAAAATATAGGTATCATTTCTTGTTTAACAAGGCCTATGATGTCAAAATTTGAAACTGTAAGAGTCTTGGTTTTTTTGGCCCGTATTTTATTTTTGCCCTATCGCATTAGATTTGGAGTCATCCATAAAATTTACTTGCTGTGGCCTAAACATCTGCTGCGTGGTTATAGCTAAAACATTTCAACTAAACCATCAGGTTCAAAGAAAATATAAACTCGGGGTACTTTTCTTCTAGTCTAAGTGTGTAAATTTAGTCAGAGCGTTGGCAGTGGATGTGAAGAATGTCATTTGAATAGTGTCTTGAAAATGTGTCAAGTTAGGAGCGTTCTTGTGTTCGTGATATGTCTTCTGTCTGCTGCTAACTTTGCAGGGACACAGACTGTTACTCCTGGTGAGTTTGAATAAGATTACCCTGGATGCCAAACTAGTATCGGGTCGTTAGCCGTTTTCCTTTGGCAGCAAAGAGCCCTTCGCCCGCCTATCTAGATTACCGCTACGGGGAGTTGAGCCCGAGGGGTTTGTCCGTAGGGCCAGCCAAACTCCCCCAGGGCTAGACTCCCCCGTAGCGGTAATTTACACCAGCGGGCGAAGGGCTCTTGCGGCCCGGAAAACGAGTTTGGCTTCCAGGGTAGAATAAGAGGGGTGATGTCAGTTGCTAAGTATATACATTTTCTTAAATCTAGAAGTCTTCTTTCCCAGCGAAGAACTATATGTTTTATGTACTTTTGATTTGTAGGTATTTCATCGGTATCGTAAGACCATGAACAAGGATCTTCTTCCACATCATGTGCTTATTCTTTCTTTTACGCATAGAGTGTCTTAGTTCTTATGCGAGTCTCTTTTAGTACTTGTACTTTACTCTCTATGTACTTTAGACCGTGGAAAATCATTTGAAGTCGATATAATCAACCTGATGCTTTCACTAGGGCAAGGTCTTGAAGAGAGACGTAACAGAATGTATATTTTAACATTGTTTATACAATAACCTTGTAGCTAAAGCTAGCCTGGTATCATGTCTATCGTGTTGGCGCAGGCTGTCTTCGGGGCTCTAACAGTTTCCCCCGCCCAGTACAACAGACCGCCCGGTAGGAGTTTTGCACGCCAGGAGTTGGGGCTAAACAAACTCACGCCGTGAAAAGCCTACCGGGGGAACCTAGCTCAGGCGGGCGGGGAAGAGCTCCAGCAGCCCCGACGAAAACCCGTCCTAACCACGATAGCAGGTTAGGGCGGATACCAGATTACAAGCTTTGTATTGTCTTTGTCCTTTCGTATTCGCGGAAAAACAACAGGTCCAGGACAGGCAACTGTCGGCACCAACGTACCGAGAGCGGGAAGCGGTTCCAACCAGTCGTCTGCATCTTCCTCGGGCGGCGGGTCCCAGTCCTCGGGCGGCGGCGGATCATCGTCGTCATCCTCGTCAAGCGGCGGGTCGTCCAACGGCTCGTCTTCGGCGGCAGGCGGGGGTCCTCCCGTCACCGGGTCCTGGTCGACACCCGGCCGCGAATCCTCGCCGCCAACCGGACCGTTTGGGCCCACGCCAGCTAACGGTAGTCCCGTACCGCTAGCTGGTCTGCCTCTGCCCGTACAGTTTGGGCAGGGAAACTCCCGTGCTAGTCCTTGCCCGGAGCAGGAGTCACGGTTCGGGTTCCCCTGGCCAGAGACTCCGCCTGGAGACGCAATCTACGTGGACTGTCTGAATGGATATGAAGGTATCATCTTTTATTGTCAATCTTTTCAAAGCTCCCATGAAATATGAAGTTCTGTAGTACATAGTTAAGTTAGTCAGTCCTTCCGCACCATGTGATGCACAGGGCGGCGCCCATCTCCAGTTCAGTAGCCCTTGGGCCACGCAGTTGTGCAATGGTGTGGTAGTTACCATACTCTTTCAATAGTTTGGTAGTTACCATACTCTTTCCCAAAGGCTGAGTGCTAATCAGAGAAAGCAGTATGTACCGTTTTTAAGTCTTTGGTATGACTCGGACAGAAAGAATCGGCCGGGGATCGAACTCACGGCCCACTGAATGCTAGGCGAGCGCTCTATCCACTTGGCTATTGCACCGGTATTACATTGCTTGATCTAAAGCACGTGGCGTATGTTTGTCTTTTCTTCTACATTTTAAGGGCAGATCGGCAGGTACTGTCGGCCCTCCGGACGGTGGTCTAGAGTGGCGGACAACTGCGTGTCGGAGGACCTGAAGCAAGTCGACAACGACGTGAGTTAATTCTTCTATTTTCGTCGTTCTTCTCTTAGTAGTAAATGTCGGATCCCTTGCAATAATGATAGCTTTAAACGTTATACGCTAATCAATTCATGCCAGAATCTTACAGCATAAGAATTAGTGGGTTATACAACAAGTAAAAGTTACATGTATGTCTCTTCCTGAGAGTGTACTATTCAGGGATTCGCGCCTTGTTTATTTGTTTTTTTGTTTGTTTTTTTGTTTGTTTGTTTGCGTGTTTGAACCATTAATGAGAAGCTCAAACCGGCATGCAAACCGCTTTTCATTGAGGTCATGGTGGATGAGGTAAGGGTCATATAATTATCTTTGCACATATTTTACACACACAAATTAAAAGTGTCCGTTAATTCGTATTGTTCATTTCTCATTTCTGTTACTCTATAGCTAAGAGTCTTATATGCAATACGAACAAATTGGACTGGAAATATACATATTTCTTTGTGCGTACCGATGTAGCCTCATTTGCAGACTTCTGATGCGGCAACGTTAAGTTTTTTCCGAGGAGCGTCGCTAAGTTATGCCGCAGCGACCCTGGGTGCCAGACTAGTTTCGGGCCGCAAGCCGTTTTCCTTCGGCAGCCTGAAGCCCTTCGCCCGCCTATCTAAGTTACCGCTGCGGGTGAGTTGAGCCCGAGGGGAGTTATCGGCCCTACAAGTAACTTAGTGCCGAAACTAGTCTGGCACCCAGGGTAGGCAAAACCGTCCCCGCGGCATAACTCGCGCCGCTCCTCCTAAAAAAACAACGTCGCCGCATCAGAAGTCTGCGAAGGAGGCTAGCACCGATGCCTTATATCTTCTGCTGTCCCCGACAGTTAGCGGACGGCCCGAGGGGTATCGGCCCGGCTATAGAAGTCGCGAGCCGCTTGAGGCGCAGTCTGGACCCGGACAGGATTCTGTACGACGGGGAGGTGCAGGTGGCGCGGAAGGCCGTGCGGAAACTGTGCGACTGGGACCCGCTGGGGTTCAAAGACACGGGCGTGGAGGACGCCGCCGACTTCGTCTGGGCAAGTAGTGGATACCTCACTCCACATGACCGTGTAGTCTAGTCTTAAAGCGACATTATGTAAGATTTTTGCGCCAAAACTCTAAATATGAATAATTGAAATTTTCTCATGTAGATTGGCATTTTGAATAAATTTCAACATATTAACGTCGCTATTTCGCTGTTCCGGCGACTCAGCGCAGCGCGAGAATAAGTTGCGCCAGGCCTGTGGTGTATTTTTAGGAGGCTCCTTAAAAGAATGTAAACAAATAGCGGTTTTCATTCGGGTATCCTTGGCAGCTTCCAACACGTTTTTGCGGCGCAACGACGTTGATCTATTACTCCCCAAATTTTCTTCGTTATTTATCACCGATATTTTCTACAGTTATACATAGGAGCGGTCGGACGACTTCTGCACAAGAACACCAAGGACCTGTGGGACAACATCCGCAATGCTGACCAGGTAAAACTGCAAACTTAACCCAAACTTAACCCAAAACCCAAACCTCTGCTTGGGCGAAAAAAAAATCCAGTGCAAAAAAGAAACCCCGATAAAAAAGCATAAAAACACGCCAAAAATAACCCATAACCCAAACCTCTGCTTGGAGAGTACTACATTATTCGTATCATAGTTACAGTTGCTATGCATCTTACATCCGCTAGGTGAATGAGACGCTGACACCTCTGGTCTCAGAAGATGAAGATGACGCAGAGGACGACACGGCATTCGATCCGGTCATCAGTCTCGTCCTCAAGACGGAGGAATTTGGCGGGAAAGTGGCCAAGTTTCTCAACTCCTCAATAATGGACCTCCTCAAGACGAATGAAACAAGCATCGGTATGACTCTCTAACCTGGTATCCATTCTATCGTGGTTGGGGCGGGTTTTCTTCGGGGCTGCTGAAGCTCTTCCCCGCCCGCCTGAGCTTGGTTCTCCGGTAGGTTTTTCACGGCGGGAGTTTGATAAAGCCCACCTTTACCACCAACTCCCGGCGTGCCAAACTCTATTAGCAAAGCTCTTACAGACGTAAAACTCCTACCGGGCTGTCTGTTGTACTGGGCGGAGGAAAGCTATTAGAGCCCCGAAGACAGCCTGCCCCAACCACGATAGACTGAATATCAGGTTAATACGACCCTCACTAGATTCTTACTATTCAAGGGGCCTTGTCATCTTAAATTCCTTTTGTACTGATTGTACTAGTCAGTTTACGCTTGTTTTGGAATAATTTTTACCATTGAAATAACGAATATATTTTTTTGATATAATTATAGTATGAATGTGTATATAAAAATAGTCCACTAAATCTGTGGCTAATCAATGGCTCATAGTTGCCAAGTGTCCTCATTTTAAAAGACGAAGTTGAGTTTTTTGCTATTTATTTATCATTACTATTTAGGTATGTATTTGTCATTGTTTATATATTTATTTATTTATTTATTTATTACACTTAACAACATACATAATATACATGGAGGGCATGGTGGAACAGGTGCACCTAAGTGCACCTTTTCAAGGCCACCATGCCCATATAGTTACTAACTATAAGCAATAAACAAAATAACGCAGGCATCTACCTCAGTCTCTCTAATAATATGAAACCATGAATTTGTAATTTGTTGCTTTCCAGATTTCGAGGCTAAAAAGGTGGACATTTCCAACTTTTCCGGACTGTACTACCCTCCCTCGGCGGGGGGAGCGGACTTCACGGGGTGTGCCGACACGACTGCGAACGGCAGCTCGGCGATTTTCTACCTGCCGAGTTCGGCACTGGAGAAGGGTATGTCACAAAAGAAACTTCATGTAATTCCAAAACTAGAGCTAATCTCATGATGAAGTCAGTACTTTCGTTCAACACAATCAGACTGTTGCTCACCTCGAATTTTCAACCGCACATCCGTCGGCCTTCTTCAGGAGTGAATTCTAATCACTTCAATCAGCACGTGATCATAGGTAGTGAGACTGTTGCCAGGAGCAGTATACAGGCCAGCTCCTCGGCTCCAGGGCTAGCCTGGGTACCAGACTGTTGCAAGGGCCAGTACACTGGTCAGCTCCTCGGCTCCAGGGCTAGCCTGGTTACCTGTCTCCACAGTAGTCTCCACCAGACTCCTTTGCAGGCTGAATAAATAGGACCCTCTATGGCCGGCCAACTCCTCTGGCCAATGATGTTCCCTTAGCCGATTTCTACTATTTATTCAGCCTGCAAAGGAGTCTGGTGGAGTTTATCTCCACAAGCCGGCTTATGGGTGTCTTACCGGACCCCAGTCTAGCCTGGTTACCATTATCCACAGGTCAGCTTAGGGGTGTTAGTAAGTATAGGCCTCTCTTGACATGCACGATATTTCCAGCTTATGCACTATTTTAAGCCGACCCCTTTAAAGTAGATATATGCGCTGCGTTGGCCCGGAGCCCAGTCGCCTCCCACGGTCATTACCCTTCCCCCCATCCACAGTCGGCTAGTGCTCTGTAGTGGGCTGCCATGGTATGAACCATGAATTACGTTTCAAGATTTCAAACGTTGTGTACTGTTTGACCGAGTCATGCAATCATGAATAACTTGCTAAACAAGGCAGGATCAGGCTTGCAACTCAAGGAATTATTTCCTCAAATGACGTATTTGAGTATTTTCGCAGGGTTAGGTAATCTCCAAGCAGATTCGGTGGGGCAAGGGGACTTTTTGTTGGCCGCCTGTATCCGTGATTGGCCGCCCCACGTTTGGAGTTCCGGACACGTTATCGCTTCATGTCAGACAGAACGGAACAAGGAAATGCAGTGCCAATCTTGTGAGCAGGCCGCAGATAGACGGGTGGTTCATACTCTACAAGCAGAGATTTAGGATTAGTCTTAGTTTTGAGCCGTTTTTCCCCTTTTTTGTGTACAAGTATCGTTTTTCACCAGTCAAACGGTGGCATATTGGATACACTGTCCTGCTACTTTGATTCCGCCAGAAGATCTGCTTGGAGATCAGTTGTTTCAGACGGGGGACCCTTCCGCGCCACCCTCCCCACCGCCGCTCCAGCTCTTCTCACAGACTTCATCTTGTTGTGAAGGTGGGTTTTAAAATTTCTTTTCATTCGTGTACTTGAAATGATTGTGGATTGGAGATATAGACACCAGAGCCTTTACCAAGGCAGCACAGTCTCAATCTGTAATTAATCACTCTAAAAAGAGGCTTAAAAGTCCAGCTATTTGGAGGAAATACCTTCAGTTGTTAGATACAGTTGTGGCGTTATAGAATAAAATGGTTTCCTTAATCCGACAAAAAGAAACGAGCCATATATAAAATTTTAAAAGCAAACGATCTTCCACCAGCAACCTCTGATTGGAGAGTAAATATACGTTGCGTGGTTAAGGCTCGGAAAATGGGCTGAGGCAGATCAGTATAATTTCTCTCATCTCATCGAGGTATCCATCCCTTAATCTAAATTATTCGACAAGATTTTGGTGGTCTTCAAGCATCTGTTGGCAAGTGTTCTGTGGTCGGCCGCCATATTTTGGACGTCGGAACACAAGTTGTCACTCTGAATTACTTTCCAAGATTACAAATGTTTTTTTTTATAAGATTGGGCGAAGTAATAACTTGCTAAACAAAGCAGGATCGTGCGCAGCTCATGCAATTATTTTCGCAGACGTGTTTGTCCGTATGGGCCACCGTAGTTCCCAAAACGCATGACAGCTTTCGGAAACACATTTCAGACAGAACGGAACAAGGAAATGCTGTGTTTATCTTTTGAGCAAGCCGTAGATCATTAAGGCCATGTTGATTTGATTATATGGATGACATCCTCCGGGAACCCCAAAATTGATGCGAGCGTGCGAATAAAAAAAAAGTTTTGCAAAAAAAAAGTTGTTTTCATTATGAAATGTACGCGGTTTTGAAGGTTGAACAAATGGCACAGAAGATGGTTTGGCGAATAATCTACTCTTCGAATTCATTTCTTTACAATTTCGTCTTTTTTCGTTTGATTTTGGCATTCTACGAGATTGGTATGGTTTTTTTTGTAACTTACGGTATATTTTTCCTCATTTTGCAACTGTTTTGTACGATTTACAGTATGGTTGAAAACTTTTTTTTTTGGAAACGGCCGAAAATCCATGCGCGCGCGGATGTCATCCATATAATCAAATCAACATGGCCTAATGTAGATAAACGGGTCAGAAAAATGCCAGCTTCTGCTTTTTTTTGTAAATGGACATGTATTAGCCTGATTAAACCGCCTTGTACGGTTGCCACCCGCCCAACATCCATCCGCCCTAAGGCCTCGGACGGCAGAGTTTGCGTTACACAAACTAGACATGTAAGTATTACACACTCATACATTATATATCAACAACTAAGCCTCCTTTCCTCTCCTCGTACTCTCTCCATAGGTCCGCGCAACGAAAAAAAAACACCACCAGTCCGACATGGAGTCTAAACCCGCTCCTCTCCCCGTCTGCTTGGCTGTGGTTTCCGTGTTCATCGCCCAACATGGACGGGTTAGAGGACAACTTCCCCCACCTGTGTGTCAGACCTGGAACTCAACAACTGTCGAGTGTCACGGGGATGACTGGTATCTTCAAACCCATGCGCGTCTAACCCAACTACCTGTCGGCATCCCCGAATCTGTCATCACGGTGGATCTCAGTAAGAACAACATATCTGTACTGTATAACGGCTCGTTTAGTCGGTTAGGAAACCTGACATTCTTAGACCTGTCTTGTAATCCTTTAGAGACTATCGAGGTCGGTGCGTTCGCCGGGTTGGAGAAGTTAGAACGTCTTGAACTGCGTTCAGAGATATGGTATTCCCCCTTGGCCACCTATCCTCTTCAAAATGGACTTTTCCACGATCTGCGAAACCTGAACTATCTGACCGTGGGGACTTACACCGATAGAACTGCCAGTGAGGGAGTGTTCACGGGGTTATCTAAACTGACACATTTAGAACTAAGGCTAAGCGGGGAATATTTCGAATATACCGGAAATTTACCTGATCACGTGTTTGATTCTTTGACTTCATTGGAAAGTCTACACATAAACTTTACGGAATTTAGCTTTAGCATAGAAGAGGACGAAAATGCCACCATGAGAAGAGTCCACAGCGGAAGTGGGTTCTTACAACGACGCCTGCTGTGGGCACCGCTGCACAACCTTACAACATTGAGTCTGTACTCTCTGCCAAGAGCCAGTGATTACTACTTTGGACCTGTATTTAGAAACATGTCTAAGTTGGAGAGTATAAGCATATACTTTCCATTTCCTCCTCTCTATGCTAAAATGTTCCGGCCGTTATTACCGACTCTGAAACATTTACGCACTGACGCTCAGATAGCTCCCGGCCTGCTGAAGTCACTCACACATCTGCAGACGCTGGACACCTTGTCTCCTCCATATCCCGACATTATGGACGTTCTGCCTGAACTCCGACACACGCAGATTCAGGAGTTGTCATTAGCACTACTGTGGGAAATTGATACAATAACATCTGACGCTCTAGCGGGATTAAAAGGTCTAAAACATTTGAAAACATTAATTTTTTACATTGGCTACATGAAAGCCGTAGAGACTAACGCCTTTGAGGGTTTGTCACATTTACAAAGGCTGGGTGTGACGCATGGCACCTTCGAGTCATTAACGTTACACAACAAGGCATTCAGCGGACTGTCCTCACTCACTCATCTTAACTTAGCAGGTAACATTATTCCTACTTTACCACCAGACGTGTTTGAAGGACTGACCTCGCTCACTCATCTCGATTTGAGCTATAACAAGTTGGAAACCTCCCAAGCTCAGCTTCCAGAGACATTGGACTATCTTGATCTCAGTCACAATAAGATATACAACAACAGAGACGCAGATCAATCACCATGTGCCAGCCCTTTATCATTTAACCTCAGTGGTTTAAAAAGCGCGAATAATCTGAATTTGAGTCATAATGAAATTGACATTGTTGACATTGATTGTCTACCTAGGAATATTACTGTGCTTGATTTTCAGAACAACAACATAGGACACATGTATAATCCATTCTGGTTTGCAAGTTTACGGTATATCGACCTTTCTAACAATGAAATCTCTCGTTTTTATCAAGACGATACATCAATGTCATCATGTGAGCAATCAGTCTTAGAAACACTTAGGCTGGATAACAACGCGGTATCTACTATTGTATCACTATGGCCCCTGAATCAAGTAATTTTGAAAACGATGACTCTTTCTCACAACCAAATCCAGCGTATCGAAACAGGACAATTGACATGGTTTGACCAGCTGGAGCATTTGGACCTCAGTTATAACATGATCAACACCGTCATGCCATCCGCCTTCCGTGGACTATCGCGGCTACAGTTCCTGGATCTCAGTAACAACAAGATAACGAACATAGCAGGGATGACATTTGAAGATTTAGGCAACCTTACACATCTAAACCTGGAAGCCAACAGAATAGCAGTGATTGGAGACACCTTTCAGCGTCTGCACGGGTTAAGGTACCTGAATCTGAGCAGCAACAGGTTGGCTGTGTTAAATCAAACATATTCGGGTCCTGTTCTCTACCGGTTAGAGACTATCGACATTGCAGACAACCCATTTCTGTGTGACTGTAAGTTAATGTGGTTTGTTGAGTTGGCCCTGGATAGATACGACAGGGTAGTGAACTTCCACAACCCCTATCCTGACTTAGGTCGAGGGTACACATGTTTCCTTCCGGTTCATCTGCGTGGAAGACGTTTGGCAGACGGGTTGACTCAGAAACAACACTCTAACGACAGACAGGATCCACCAGAACGAAAGTTCTTCGACACAGACTGTAGTCATGGATTCCGACCCAACCGCCTCCTGGCTTGTGTGCTCGCCTCTTCGGGCATCTTCGTCGCCATGACGACCATTTTCATGGTCGACTACCACGTCGGCCGTGTTCAGTACTACCTGTGGATGTTGGACAAGTGGAGGAGACCGAAGATTGGCGAAGTAAAGAACCAAGGGCCGCCCAGATACACGCACGATGCTTTTCTTGCCTACAACAACCGGGACGTCGGCTGGGTTATACATGAAGCGATAGAGAATCTGGAACCTGACTACAGTCTGGTCTTACACGAAAGGGACTTTGCAGTGGGCGCTCCCATTGTGAAAAACATCGCGGATGCCGTGGAAAACAGCCGGAGAACCGTCTGCCTCATCACCAGGAACTTCCTGAAGAGTAAGTGGTGCGAGTACGAGTTCCAGCTAGCCCAGTACCACATGTTTGAGGAGGGGGGAGGGGTGCGTCTCATCCTGGTGTTTCTGGAGAGGATTCCTAACCCAATGCTGAAACAGTTCCGCCATCTGAACGCCGTAGTGAAGAGGGACACGTACCTGGCGTGGCCAGGCGACGTGCGGAAAAGGCCGCTGTTCTGGAGGCGGCTGCGAGACGCTCTGGGCGATCCTCTACCCCGGGACCCAGAGCCTGATCATCAGCAGCAGGCACAGGAACGAAACATTCCGGAACGAAACATTCCGGAACAGCAGGCACGTGCCCCGGAAAGGAACATTCCGGAACAGCAGGCACCTGCTCCGGAACGGAACATTCCGGAACAGCAAGCTCTGGGACGGAACATTCCGGAACAGCAAGAACAGGCTCCAGTAAGGAACCTTGTGGAAGTGCAGGTCCATGCCCCCGTGCGGGACATTCTAGAACTGCAAGATGAAATTCTATTACTAGATCCAGACGACCAGTGGTTTGGAGATGGTGATGACGTGCCCCTTCTACGGTAGATCAAGATCAAGTTTACCGTGTCAACAGAATGTTATTGTTTTTGGGTGGGCGTTTTGTGTTTTATTCTTTGGAAAATGCATTTTCATTATTCCGTCAAGTCATATATCCCTACAAACTATGCTGTACAGCAATATGTTCTTACCTGTATCAGATAGCAAATTTTAGGATTCTCTTTAAACTGTATTGTAATTTTATATTCACCACCATATCTTTTTACGTCATTTGTTTTCAAATAGCCTCCATTGCTATGAACTTGTCTTATAGTGCTGACAATATTTATATGAGTTATTAATTGCCTTTATTTTTAAAACTAGTATGTGTATGAGTAGATTGTGTAGCAATATGTAATTTTAGCTAACGATGGTTGAAACTTGATGTGCCCAATTATTTTTTCTGCATTTGTAATGAGTGCATTAATACCATAATGAATGAATGGCGAGCAGAATGTGTCAAAGGTAAGTTAGGATTGCGTTTTTATACCTGGTTTAACCAACTTTGTAATCGTTATGTTTACTTCTGCAAGATTTTTTTCAGCTTAGAGGACTCACACAACTTGAAACTATTGCATTGCAAACTAGAGTTCCACGATCCCATACCTTCGCCAAATGATGTTACCCTTAGGCATTGACGAATGTTTTAGGCATTCATTTGCATAAGCACTACCTGTCAATGTTCTTCTTCTTCACAATTACACATGCCACACGTTTGAATAATCATATCATGGAAGGTAGCAGATTTATAGCATTTCCTCATTAATTATGCTAATTAGTTGCTGATTTGGATAACTATCATTTTCATATGTCAAGCATTCTTTACCCACATACCAACAATCATGATGATCCGTCAATCGGTTCTTGAGTTATCCTCCTTCGAATATTTTTCAACGAATACTTCTGCAGTTCCAGAACAAACCGGTAGGGGGTCCAAACCCTTCCTCATTAATTATGCTAATTAGTTGCTGATTTGGATAACTATCATTTTCATATGTCAAGCATTCTTTACCCACATACCAACAATCATGATGATCCGTCAATCGGTTCTTGAGTTATCCTCCTTCGAATATTTTTCAACGAATACTTCTGCAGTTCCAGAACAAACCGGTAGGGGGTCCAAACCCATGTCACTTCTTCCCCAGCCAAAGAGCTACCTATCATCCAAATTTAGTGACCCTACCATGTCCAGATCACGAGATATCAAAACCGGAAGTTCAGCTGCAGTATCATAACAAGCCGCCAGGGGGTCCAAAATCTAATCAGTTCCAGGTCTCATCAAGACCTACTTACCTACCAAATATAAAGACAATCCATCTTAGCCTTCTTGAGTTATCGTGTTGACACACACACACACACACGCACACACACACAGACACACGAACGCCAACGAAAACATAACCTTCTTGGCGAAGGTAACCAGATAGGCTATGTTTCTTTTACGCTCTTTCCGGTTAGTTCTTTTTATAATATATAAATATAAAATTTGTAATCGTTATCTAGTAGTATGATTTCACTGTTACGTTTAATTATGGGTGTGGTGAAACCATATTGCTTTTTCTGATGTTTCTTCTTCTTCTTCTTCTCCTCCTCCTGCCATTTTTTAAATGGATTCAGCTTCTTCATTTTAAGGCCTAAGGTCCTGAAATTTGGTATGGAGGTACAGTGGGCAAATACCCCTAGGCGTTTTTAAATTTTTGTGATACAAGCTTTTACAATCGTTTTATTTGCTTTTTTAGCGGTCCCCATAGGAAAGTACTGTGGGGGCGCGCGCGCGTGACGTAATAAGAAAGGATTTCGGCGGTATGCCCATATATGGGCATGCAAGCATGAACCTGACGCAGACCAATCTATTCTTCTTGCTGATTGGCTGTTGGATTTGATTGGATTAACTCAATTAACACCTGTTCAAAGCCATTCCATTTTGACAGTATGAACTCAAGTGTTTTGGTAGGTACAGCACAGGCCACGAAATACGCATCGATTTTCGAGGGACGTTCTGCGGGAGAGTGCAGGACGCTGTGCGGGACTTCCCTCGGGAGAGTGCGGGACGTCCTCCGGGAGAGTGCGATACGTTCTGCGGGAGAGTGCGGTACGTCCAGCGGGAGAGTGCGGTACGTTCTGCGGGAGCCAGACATTTTGCTCTTCTCTGTTGGAACAACGCAAGTTGGAGGTCAATGACCTGCGCCCGGCGTGTAAACAAAAAAGTTACGCGGTACGTAATGTGTATCGTCGGCGCGCGCGCCACGGTATCAACAATTTTCCGCAATCTTTACCAACTAGTATTATCTAGGTTCTGTTATCGATCTCCGAAGAATCACCAAAATTGTAGAGTGTACAGGCGTTCGTTTGTTGTTGCTGAGAACATCGCGAGACGGCTTCCTGGCGAGCGTCGAGGGCTTGCATGCCCGACAGTTTTCGAAGATTGGACAGGGAGCGGCTGTAATATTAAAGGAGCCGGCGGCTTCTGCTAGCCGGGTTGATAGTTAAGTAACATCAAGGTGGTTCAAAAGCAAACCTGATAAAGAAGGAAACCCCGTAGTTAATAGTTGAAAGTCTTGGTGCCTTGAAGCGATCGATACCGCCATGCTGTTTACTTTTTATGACATACAATGCAGTGAGTGATGTGTATCGCACCGAGTTAGCTCGGTTGGTAACGCGCCAGACGGCAATCCCAGGCATTGCAAGTTCGAACCCCAGTGCATCGGACATTAATATTTTTAGCAATTTAACATTTTTAACAATTTTATCATTTTTAACAATTTTATCAGTTTTAACAATTTTAACAATTCTGCATTTTAACAATTTCAACATTTTTTTTTATTTTCGTTGTTTTGCTTTTAACATTCAAAAACTGATTGTTCTTACTCAAGAATGTCAATAACTTAGGATGTTAGTCTTTTGTATTTTTCCAACATACAAATTAAAATCACTTTGATGTTGTCACAAAAGTATTGAGCTGACAAGAGAGAAGGAGTACGGTACTCTGCCAGTGTGAAGAATCTACAGAGGTATTACCAGTCACTAGTAGCAAGAGATTAAGACCACATTGAATGATGACGATGAGGACGAATCATATGAAGTACTATCATAGCTAGTACAGAAATTCTACTGCTTTACTTTACTTTCTTTCACTCTGTACATGCAATTAGCTCACTGGCATGATTTTAAAAATAAAGGTTATGATAATCATATTATATGTATAGCTTATTCAATGTATGGCTTCATAGTTTATGTGATTGTTAATAACACCTGCACAGAG
>NW_017804575.1:3102733-3120535 GCF_001625305.1 Branchiostoma belcheri
CACTTTAGTATGTTAGGTCAAAAGTAATTGAGCTGACAAGAGAGAAGGAGTACGGTACTCTGCCAGTGTGAAGAATCTACAGAGGTATTACCAGTCACTAGTAGCAAGAGATAGACCACATTGAATGATGACGGTGAGGACGAATCATATGAAGTACTATCATAGCTAGTACAGAAATTCTACTGTCTTTACTTTACTTTCTTTCACTCTGTACATGCAATTAGCTCACTGGCATGAATTTTAAAATAAAGGTTATGATAATCATATTATATGTATAGCTTATTCAATGTATGGCTTCATAGTTTATGTGATTGTTAATAACACCTGCACAGAGCATTTCCATACTGACAGTATGTCTTTATTCAAGTGTTTTGGTAGGTATTTCAAGCTTTTCTGCTCCAGCATTGGAATGCGGGGCATGAACGTTTTTTTTTTTTTGAAAATCAACAGTTTGCATTATGCAATTAAAAATCCTAACCAATAAAGTAGGGAATAGCTATCCAACTGTTGTTTTAGTTGTATGTTACTTCATATTATAGTTATATCAATGTAAATCATTGTTTTCCCTTGTGTTTCTCATTCTTTCCCTGCCATGTCGTAAAATGTGGTGAACCCATCGCTGTATTTGCTCCAAAGCAAATATTGGCCTTTCTAGTTACTATTATTTTATATTACCTTATTTTCTGTATGGGCTCCCTTGGAAATCAGCCCCAAGGGACTGAAGGGACCACTCATGTGTCTTCAAGATGAATAAATAACATTAAAAAAATAAAAAGAGGGGATTCATTCCTCAAGCTAACCGAAATCTTGCACACGCAGTCGTCCCTCAGTAAGACATCTGGAGCCACATAGTTCCTGCTTAGAACTTTTATTCAGCCTGTCACACTGTTACAAAATTTGTACTCGTTAACACCTTTTGAAATTCTTCATGAACATGAAATTCTGTATAAACTTCATTCGTACTCGAGTGCCAATAATCACGTGATCATAGATACTCGAGTACCAGTTGGCACGTGATCATTGGTACTCGAGTCACTTCACCCCTGAAGAAGGTCGACGGATGTGCGACTGAAAATTCGTGGTAGCAACAGTCTGATTGTGTTGAACTAAAGAACTAACTTCTCTATGAAATGTACCAACACTGAAATGAGCTTTCATTATAGATTTCATCTCCGCTTTAGAATGAGACTTTTCCATCTAGCTATTAGACTTTTCCATCTAGCTATAGATGTAGTCTGAATTTGATATTCTTTTAAATGCCTTACATGCTAAAATATTCTTTTTAATGCCTTACCTATCCTGCTCACCCACATGTGTTCTTTCTAACTGCTTATAGCCATTCGTAGGCATTCCTCTAAGAAGAAAGGTAAGCCTTAGTCGCTACTTATTCAAAATAGAAATTAGTGGGGTCACACTGGCATAACGGCAGAGTGTTCGCCTCGGAACCAAGAGGTCCCGGGTTCGAATCCTGCCATGCCACCCATCTTGTGCCCTTGGGAAAGGCACTTTACACGTAACTCAGGTGAAAATGAGTATGTCTGCTGTCCGTGCGTTTGTTTACGTTGATGGCGGCATAAAAAATAAGTTGGAAAAACTTGAGTGTGCCGTCACCGTGTATTGTGACAAATTATAAATGTTGGAATAGAAAAGAAAACATAGAAACTATGAGGCTTCAAATGATGTTCAAATGACTAGATAACACGTTCAAATGACTAGATAACACGTTCAAATGACTAGATAACACGTTGATGGCATCAATTGTGTGAATATTGAATTTGCATTTGCCTAGACGAAATTCGTTCCTTTCTTACATGTTTTAAAAAATGCAAACGCAGGTAACGACCAAAGTGCGGAAGTCGTCAACATCTTGTTTCGAGATGTTCCCTTTCTCTTGGAAGGTGAAAACCAGACAAGGTATGACCTGATGTTTTGTCATTTGTTGAGTGAGTTAAACTAATTACGGCGAATTACATATCTGTGATACGGACTGCTGAGTTATAACCCACGTATTAGGTCCTTTTTTTATGTTTACCGAAGGTAAACATATTGTTTTTGCTCTGTTTCCTATTCTTCTTCTCCAAACTAATAAGGTCAACGACCTGAACAAGACGTCTGTCACCATGGTAACTGGCGTTGGGTTACATCATGTTGCAATTTTATAGCAGGATGGGTTTAGACTCCTGTCTGACCATACATATGAATGTATTTGAGTAAGAATTAACAGAGCAGACCATATGCGAAGGTAAACATTATGCATGTTTTCATAACCTTTCTAGTTATGGTATCAATTGGCTCTTATATACAGTGTCGTACTAGTACTGTATAATGTGCCTATCTACCTCATCTATGTTTTCAGTCAAGAAAATTGCAATTAAGAAATTGATTACATCAATTTTCCAGTGTTTTCAGCAATGGGACGGTAGGGAGTGTGGTGATATCCTCATCGGTGTATCCGCCAATCAAAAAGCGCTTCACTGAAGCAATCAAGATTAAGTTTCTACACGAGGAGGTAAGGGAACATCTCCACCAATAGTATCCCCGATTTTATCTATAGTTGAGATGAAAACGAAGAGCTTTCAGTGTTCTGATTGGTCAATAGTGTTGCCCTCGTACACATGATTTTTCTTTTTAGTCTTACGACAGACATTAGGGTAGGTACTAACCATGTGAGCAAATGCAATGATATAAGATTAAGTACTTCATAGCAAGAGCCAAGAAACGCTAGCTATGTAGTGTAGTTTAGTGAGTACTGACAGTCTTACACCAAGACCTTTCTTTTGGCTATAATATAACCACATCTTTAAAGACATCTTTGTATCTCTGTTACTACAGATACCTGCGGACATGTACAGTCGGCGATGTGTGTTTGTCAATGATGATGGGGACGTAACTGAAGAGTAAGGCACTCCGATATTCTCTATGATTTCTCATCCTGATGTCACCCTGATGATCCTGTAAACACTTTATGTATCTATTCAAGAAAACGTCGCTCTGTTGAGTATAGAACTGTATTCTAACTTTCCTCCCTTGGCAGTTCAGTCTTGTAGACTATCTTCACGACTCTGACTTCCTGTGTGGCTTGAAAGTCCGGCCTTGGTTTTGCAAACTCTGCTGTATACACTGCATGTGTATTGTGTAGTTAGGGGTGCAGTTTGTGCTGTAGCCTTTCGCAGTCTTCGTTTCTCTGCTGCAGCTTCTCCCCTCCTCTTATCTGCATCTGCAATACCGTTCTGCACAACTCTGCGCCAGGCAGCTCTGTCCTCAGCCTGCGCTTCCCATGTGTCTGTTGAGATGCCACATGACTTCATGTCCCTCTTGCAAATGTCCTTGAAGCGCAGTGCTGGACGGCCAACTGTATTCTACTGCCCTTGCTATTGCTATATTCGAGAATATACATGGTTCAACGAACATGTAGGTCCTGACCTGGCATTTATTTTCAAGGAATCAGTGGAGTGCCGAGGGATGTGAAGTGGAAGAGTCCACCGACACCTGCACCATCTGTAGTTGTAACCACCTGACCAACTTCGCCATTCTCATGCAACCTGTGGACCTAGAAGTACGTCTTTTCATTCAAACCAATTTCGGATTTCCTAGTTAGGCCACACTGATTTGATTTTATGTATGGCATCCGCACGCACATTGACTTTCGCCTGTTCACGAACAAACAAACAAGCAAACAAACAAACAAGCAAACCTCCCCTGAGGCTCTGGCCTGGGTGCCATCCTCCGTTGTCCATGATAACTACAGAGGACGGCACCCAGGCTGCCGATGCTCCACCGAAGTCATGAACTCAGTACAGTGCTGATTCATAAATACCGCAAAAAGCCAGCAAGTGCCGGCTTGTCGTAAAAGTCGCTATGTACTGCCGCAAATTCACAATACCTGCTTTGTATCCCTGTGGTTTAGCAGCATTTTTTTCTAGCTGAATTTTTTTTCATTCGCCCGCGCGCACTAGTTTGGGGTCTCCAGAAGATGCCATCCATAACATTAAGTCAGTGTGACCTTGTTGGTTTCAAAAGTATCCCATACACGTATAATTACGAATGTATATCAATGGATCACAAGAATGAAAATTGTTGTTGCTGTGCAGTTAACAGACGACCAGCAGGGGGCGCTGTGGTACATCACCCTGGTGGGATCTTCCGTCTCACTGTTGTCACTGGCGACGACAATCTTCCTGCTGCTTTTCTTCGGGTAAGCTGTTATGTCGACTTGACCCTAGGCATTGTGCTGAAACTCTCTAACCTAATACTATACCGCTTCCGATCAAATACTTTAAAACCAATTTTAAACACGAAAATCATAAAACATTGCGAAGAATTATGAAATAAAGACTAAACTTTTCTTCCAACACTGGAATGAATGGGGGCTTACGCCAAATTTTCGGCTGACTCTTTCAATCTTGTTCACGGAATGGACCCGTCTACTCTTGGAACGTGACGTCAGAGACACGTGACCGTAGTAGCGGGTCATACAAGCCAGATAACTTGTGTCGCCCCCTGTCTTTGTCAGGGTAGGTCAGAGAGTTCTAATGTAGACCGCCTCCTTCACTCCTCTTGCACAGAAGTTTTTACAGTTTTCTGTTCGAATTTCTTCAGTTGCTGGAAGACAGAGCGGTCGTTCCTCCTGATGAATCTGGTCCTGGCCCTCATGGCGGCACAGGTCACCTTCCTAGCGGGTATCAACGCAACGAACAACCAGGTGTGTACGGTCTACGTACTCAGTTAATCTGGCATTATGGACAAAGAGTTCCTTGATTTGGCCAAATTACGTAAAGACTATGCTACGAGGTTACGAGCACATTGATGATAGCCAAATCGGTCGTGCAGAAGTGTTAACCATGCTGATATTCCAAGGGCCTGTATCTAGAAAGCTTGTGAAAGCGGGGTGGTAGACACCATGATGCTTATTGTTTGTTTGTTTGTTTGTTTGTTTGTTTGTTTGTTTATTTAACCAGGAAATGCATGTCGCCTATTTGCGTTTTTCAAAGATTCCTGGGGGGGGGTAACCCCAACAAAACTACATGACATTATAATTATAACAAAAGATTAAAGATGAACTAACAAAGGTCAACTATAAAATAGATAAACTTATCGTGAACAAGACGAAATCGTAACTAACTCATCAACAATCAAATGAAATAAGGTAACATAGACGTAATAATAATCGTTCAGATATCAACTTCGTATGCAGCACACATCCGACGATTTTTAGTCGGATGTGCTACATTATTCTTTTCAAAAAGCCCAAGCCGATCATGACCAGGTATAGGCTTTTGTTACCATAATTTCGTATGTCGCTGAAAGAAAGGAACTTGTAATATTTGTTTGTTTGTTTGTTTGTTTGCTTGTTTGTGTATTTAGACAACATGCCGAGCAGTTGCCATCCTGATCCACTACTTCTTCCTGGCGTCGTTACCATACTTTCGTTACCATAATTTCGTATGTTCGGGACTAATAAACATTTGTTTGTTTTGTTTTGTTTGTTTGTTTGTTTGTTTGTTTGTTTAGACGACATGCCGAGCCGTTGCCATCCTGATCCACTACTTCTTCCTGGCCTCTTTCTTCTGGATGATGGCCCACGGGATCCAGCTCTTCTTCAAGGTAATTTTCCTTCAAACGTAACCAACAGATACTATCATGAAAGTTCATCTGTGTTGGTAGTTACATGTTTAAAGTTAAAACTTTTGATCCAACACAAAGAAATTCTCTCACCTAGAGCTTTCGACCAGTCATTCTGGTCTTCCTCAGTAGACTGACCCAGTGAGGCTTGTCACGTGGCTTCTTTGAAGTGTGACGTCAACACTGGGTCAAAGGTATCTGGTAGACGATGTCGGCCCCCGTCGCGGTTCAATGAAGGCACGTGACAAGCTTCACTGGGTCAGTCTACTGAGGAAGACCAGAGTGACTGGTCGAAAGCTCTAGGTGAGAGATTTCTTTGTGTTGGATCAAAAGTTTTAACTTAAAACATGTAACCAACAGATGTTGTTTTCAGCACCAAGGACATCGACCGCCGGCCATTTTGTTTCAGCCTTCTGAAAGAGATGGAGAAATACTATTGACAAAAATCCATGTGTTCTGGCGCATTTTAATAATGATAAGCGTATTGCAAATTCATGCCTGAAGGCTAATTGCAAATAACAAAGATAAAAGAACATTGAGACAAGGTACAAAATAACTTCAAAGTCTACATAATAACACGAGGTAATTGTCTAAAACTATAGCTATGTATAGAACTATGTCAGAAGGGTTTGACTTCTCTTTTGTAAACCATGGAATACGTTGTGAAGATATATGAATAAGTAAGACAACCTACGATCCAATTGCCATATGTGCTTCTTTGTCATCGCTGACTAGTCACAATTATCGGTGTTGACAATAGCAAAGTATACAAAGCCGTGCTATAAGATAGAGGAGCATTTGGCTCAAATACTTTTAACGGTACTTTTAACGTCGAGAAAAACAGTCGTAAGAGAAGGCACTGCAAGAAAATCCTATCTTAAAGCATGTTCCACTTTCCGACCAAACGTTAACTTTACGCCTGCTTTAAAACATGCTTAAAGTTTAGATTTCACACAGTGCTAGGAAGGTATTCACCAGTTTCCCATCCCCAGAATGCATTGCGAAAACAGGGGTCTAAACTTAATTTGCATAGGACAGGATTCAGGAAAGCATTGGAATGATCCTGTTGACGTTAAACAGCATGTTTTCAAGTGTGTTTTGAGGTGTTGGGGCATTTTATGCTCAAGGTTAATCAAATTACTATGGGTCGAATCTGACAACAAATAGAGAATGAATTTTTTAGAATGAATTGTTTGTAACGTTATAGTGGTGACGCTATACTGATGCTGTAACGTTACAAACCACATGTTCCGTGTTGAAACGAACACAAAAACTTCACTTGTTGTCAGATTCGACCCATAGTAATTTAATTTACCTTGACCATAAAATGCCCCAACACCTCAAAACACAGTGAAAATCAAGCTGTTTAACGTCACCAGGATCATTCCGATGCCTTTCTGTCCTATGCAAATGAGCTTTAGACCCCTGTTCTCGCAATGCATTCTGGGGATGGGAAACTGGTGTATGGCTGAAATTCTGTCACCATGCCCCAGGTGAAGAGCGTGTTCTCCGCCACACGTGACCGCCGAGTGGAGTTTTTCCTGTTCGGCTGGATCAACCCCGGCGCCATTGTGATCGTGACGTCAGGGGTCAAACCGGACGGGTACGAGATCGAGAAGTAGTGAGTATTCAAACAAACAGCGTCTCAGAGCGAACAAGAGCTGGATGTTTGTGGTGGAAAAATGATTGATTTAGATAACGGAAAGACTTGTTGATAATACTGTAACTTGTCCCAGTCATTTTAGAACGTATGCTCTGTAAAATTCACATAAACTTGACCCCAGTGTTGACGTCACACTTCAGAGAAGCCACGTGACAAGCTTCACTGGGTCAGTCTACTGAAGAAGACCAGAGTGACTGGTCGAAAGCTCTTGGTGAGAACATCTACCTTTTGTGTTGGAATAAAGTTTTACCTTGAAACGTGCCCTCTGCTACTGTTCTCCAGTTGCTGGTTGTCGACAGACGATGGGATGGTTTATGCCTTCATAGGACCAGTGCTGTTTATCGTGGTGGTGAGTATATTGCATCAGGTTGAATACTGTGTATTCATCTATGTCTTAATTAATTTATACATTTCTGAATCATTACTTGACAGCCCTGCTTCTTGATTTGTTCTTGAATAGGTCAACTTCTTCATCTTGTTCTTTGTCATCAAGACCTTCATGTCCATCAAGGCGAACTGCAAGAAGTCGGACATCCAGAAGACCAAGTAAGACTTTGTAACATTACCATCTGTTGTATGTTGTTTGCAATTCATACCTTTCTATATAGCTACCACTACCTCCTGGATACCTGCACATAGGTACCTTCGCCAAGAAGGTTATGTGTTCAGTAGCGTTTGTCCGTTTGTCTGTCTGTGTACAGAATAACTCAAGTCTGTGTCTGTCTGTGAACAGCATAACTCAAGAAGCTACTGATGGATTGTCATGAAACTCGGCAGGTACGTAGGTCTTGATAAGACCAATAAAAACCTAGATTTTGGGCCCTCTGGCAACTTTCGTTGGTACTGTAGCAGATTTTCCTGTTTTGATATCTCATGATCTGGAGATGCTAGGGTCGAATTTTGCATGGTAAATAGCTCTTGGACTAGGGAAGATTTAACATCAGTTTGGGTCCCCTAGATGGTTGTCCTAGGACTGCAGGAGCGTTTGTTGAAAAATCTTCGAAGGAGAATAACTCAAGAACCCGTTGACGGATTGTCGTGATTTTTGGTACAGTGTATGTAAGTAGTGGAAGTGATGCTTGACTTTGTCACACAGACTTGTCTGCAGTAGTCTTATCTTATACAAGTTTAGAATGAACGTGAACATGAAACCGTTGTTCCTTCAGGGCCGGGATCCGTGCCTGTGCCGTGCTGATGCCGCTGTTAGGAGTGACGTGGTTGGTGGGTGTGATCGCGGTGGACCAGACCACGGTGCCGTTCCAGTACATCTTTGCCGCCGTAAACTCCGCCCAGGTAGGCAGGGGGTGGTTTTCAGGCGCCTATTTAGTAAGGGTAGCTGGACGTTTCGCCGCCAGACGGGTTCGCGGTTAGACGATTCGCGGTCAATTCCTGGACGATTCGCGGCCACCGTATACACGCCATAAAGGCTGCTACAATCACTGTCTGTTGCATAAGATAACTTTTAAGGACTGTATATTTACACAAAGAGGTTATAGTCTCCACGATAAACTTTAACCTCCTTGATTTCCGCATCTTATAACATTTTGAAACTGTTTTGTAACATAACAGTTACGTAACATACGTCTTGTTTGTGACCTTAGCCGGACCGGCCGGAATATTACCTAAAATGGGCTGAAAAAGTGTACAAAATATTTTCATCACATTATCAAATAAATATTAAAATTGCCAGTCTTGATTTTTGCTGTCTAGAAACGCGAAAAAACATGTTGACAGCGAATAATAAATGACCCGGAAGTGACCGCGAATCGTCTAACCGCGAACCCGTCTGGCCGCGAAACGTCCAGAAACCTTTAGTAAGATAGCGTGGGAGGTGTGTGTGTGTGGAAGTAAGAAGTCAACAGAAGAAAATACGGAGAATCTAATGGAATATAAAAGCATGGGGGCACAGAGGAAGCAGGTAGTTGACCGCTGAAATTGGCACGACACCAGCTTCCGACTTTGGCTTCCGAGTTCTAGCTTAGCCGACTTGTACTTGGGCACGGTTTCGAAGACACGTTCGACGTGGCCTAACTCTCGTTCTATCTCCTAAGATGTGTGTGTCATTCTAAAACATAAGGAGAAATGTCCTAAGCTGAAAATGAATCTTTTTTTTCTTTCACCTTAAGGGACTGTTCATCTTCATCTTCCATGGAATACAAAACGAAGACGTAAGTAGCACCACATTCACACACAGCAGAACAATCCATATATATTACAACACAATCAAGAATGATTCCCTGTCATACACATGGCACTATTATCATTCACGATGAAGCAAGTAACTTTCAAGTAACTGTACTTTCAAGCACATGGCCCTGCCCAAAAAATTTTAACTGTACAACTCAAGTCTTACAGTCAAGAATGGGCATTCCATCGCTTCTATGACGTCACGTATGCAGATAACACACGTGACTCAGTGAGCAGTGGATCATAGGTTGTAGAAAGTCCGTGGCGACCCCCGTCTTTGTTGAGGGGTTGATGCTATTATTATGTTTACCTTCGCAGAAGGAAAACATATTGTTTTTCCTCTGTTTCTTCTTCCTCTTCTTCTTCTCTAATAAACAAATAAGGTTAATGACCTGAACCAGACGTCTGTCACCATGGTACATCATGTTGCAATTTTATAGCAGGAGGGATTTAGACTCCTGCCACCATATATATGAATGTGTTTGAGTAAGAATTAACAGAGCAGACCACATGCAAAGGTAAACATTATGCATTTGCTTTACAAACGTTACATTTCTAGTCATACGGGCTCTTTATTTCTCATAATACACATGTACCAGGACAGTATGTTTTAGTATTGACGATTCACCTCCTCCATGCCCTCAGGTGAAAGAGTCGTTCCGGCGGTACCGGAGTCGTGCCAAAGTGTCCTCCCTGCGGACCGACTCCAGCCACTCAGCACTCAACGCCAAGCTGATCGGTAAAAACAACCTGACCAACCTGACCACCATGCCGTCACCGAAGAGTCAACATGTCACCGTATGTGTTTTTTTTACCTCCGGATAAGGAGGTATTATTATGTTTACCGAAGGAAAACATATTGTTTTTGCTCAGTTTCTTCCTCCTCCTCCTCTTCTTCTTCTTCTCCAAACATTGACCTCTGACCTGACCAATGACATGATTTGTTGACGTCTGTCACCATGGTGACTGGTGTTGGGTTTCATAATGTTGCAATTTCATGGTCTGCTCTGCTCCTGTCACCATATACTAGTAGTACATGTAAGTGAATGTATTTGAGTAAGAATTAACAGAGCAGACCATGTCCGAAGGTAAACATTATGCATTTGCTCTGCAAATATTACTTCTCTAGTTTTGGATGTGTTTGATAAATGTGAAACTAAATGATAAGAACATAGCACTATTTCTTTCTCTTCTGCTTCCTCTTTTTCTTCTCCAAACAAATAAGGTCAATGACCAGGGCCAAACGTCTGTCACCATGGTAACTGGTGTGGGGTTACATCATGTTGCAATTTGCAAGTGCCATGCAGAACTGAGTTCAAGAGGGGCTTCATGGTCACCATATATATGAATGTGTGTGAGCAAAAATAAACATAATGCATTTGCTTTGCAAATGTTACATTTCTAGTTTGTTGATAGCATAGTGTTCCTCTTTTCCAGATCAAATAACCAACGAACGACGTCCAGGAAAAGAGCAGTGTACAGCATTGCGGCTGTTGGCCATTCTGGAATGGAACCAGTCGTCGATCAAGGAAAAGTGGACGAAGAAAAATGCAGAGGAAGTCTCTTTCAAAAACGATCAACTTGCTAACATACGGGTGGGCATTATGACGAGTTTACATACATACAGAATCAAAACGAGTTCTGTTTTGAATCTAAGTAAAGATGATAGATATATTGGTTTATTGTTTATTTGCACGTTCGTTTGGTTGAGTGGTTATCTATCGAACGTTACTTGTAAATAAAACCAAGGGGTACTTAATATTACCACAATGTATTTCATGTGAGTTAAAAATACGACAGGTACGTTGACCCTTTTACTTTTGATATGGATGAAGCGCAGCGCTATGTTCTAAAACTGCTTAACGTATGCAAGGGGTCATGTACTGCTACATCTGTTTACTCTCAAGTATTAATGTACACCCTTCATTTAGTTATCATTCTTGCTGTCGTTTAACCCGTCATTTGAAGTGCAATGCACATCAAATGTGTGTACGCTTAAAGTTGCATTATGTAACCTTAGGACGATACAAAAAGGAATTTTTTTACCATTTCTTTACAAAGTAAGTTGAATCAATCCTACTTCAGTGCAAATAAATGCCATTCAGGAAGTGGAGGTGCTAAAATATGACGTCATACGAGTGTGTTTCAAAGCTGGAAACACAGCTGTCAGCCATGTTTGTTTACATTCTGGTATTTTGTGGTGGTACCACGAACTAAGTGCACCTCGTGTGGGCTGTTTTAGCGCCAACCATAAATGTCTGAAATGTGAGATTCTTGCACAAATATGTTGAAAGGTGGAAGTAAATTACAATCACGTAGATTTCTTCAATTAAAATATTTAAATTTTAGTGCACAAATGTTACATAATACCTCTTTAAGAGCAATAATCCGAAGCACAATTTCCAGTAATATATCTTATTTTCTTGTATATTTTGTTAAGAATACGTGTTAGAATAAAACGTGATTTTGTGGACACAGTGTAACAGGGACGTACCATTTGTGCTGTATAATCATGGCAGCGAAACTCAATTATTGAGTAAGATCTGTTTCGAATGCACATGAATACATGAGTGTGTATACGTAATCGGGAAAATATGGGTGACTGTCAGTCTAAATCAGACTGCAAAATGTCACAAGCTTAAGCTGTAATATGTTTGCTTCCACTTTCGGTATCGTACGTGTACTATATACCGTATTTCCTGGTTCCCTGTTGTATGGTGGTAACATTTTGTCCGTATTAAATATTGGCAGAATATACGAGGTGAATATCTCAATTGACATACACTGCGTGTGTTTAGTTTTTATATAAAGCACGACTATTTACACACTACTACACTTTGAAGTCATTTGCAAATGAAATGGGCGATCTTTTTTTTTCGGTAGGGCATGACATAGTATGTCGTAACACATTTGGCATTTAATCAACACTAACACTTAGTACCCCTGGGAACTGAAAGCACATTTCTGACATGCAAGAAAGCTGCACCATAGTGCTGTAGTTTCACTTACGAACATAGTGAATTTGCACACTGTACATTAAGTACACAATGGCAAAAGGGTGAATGAGGGGGATTTCATGACTGAAAAAGAAAATACTCATATCAACAATTTCAATCTAAAGTTTTCCTTTACATAGTGACAAGTACTAGCATATACGTGTACATGAATCGAGAACACGCTATTAGTACCATCAAACTCTTATCCGTTAACTCTTATCACAGATAATCTGACGATCAGTTCTCTCCACTTCTTTCGGTTTCCTGTTCCTCTTAAATGGTTATGCTGGTCCATTCCCTGATGTCGTCCTCCCATCTTTCCCGTTGTTTACCGTTGCTTTGGGATGTGGTTTCTGTACTAGAACGTACCCCTAGAACCACCAAACTACCGAATACCAATAAGCCTGTGCCGGTATGTTGATATTCTGATGTCCTTCACCAAATAATCTCTTCGTCCCTTTCCCTACCTCCCTTCCATCGTCCTTCATCTCTCTCTCCCTTGCGTCAAAATCGTATGGCAATCACTCATAATCAGATACAGATTCATATGTAGAAACATGCCCATAGCCAGGGGGGGGGGGCGGGTGTTCGGAAGAACCCCCCACAAGGCTCAAAGGTCCACTTTTTGGTCCACTTTTATGTTAAGGTCCACTTTTTGGTCCACGAAATACATATCATGTACAGATATACAGATACAGATTTTCCGAGTACGATGACCGTGTCAGTTCCTACACCTGAGTGAGGAAGTTTGACACGGTGGCCTTCGCGTGGATTTGTTTAAGGTGAATAACAGGTTGTGAATCTGAGACCCACACACTTTGGGAATCCATCTTCTCCAGCGGTACCATATCGAGGGAGACGTGCTGGTTCCGGTTGGGATGCTTGCAGCGAGCTGCCGGATGACTTGGTTACGCTCAAGGTCCGCCTTGATCAAAACAGCCCGCCTGGCCCTGATCTCGTCCGCCAGCTGAAGAGACTTGTCCCTCTAATTGCGGGGCCGGATACAAAGTGCCTTTCCCAAGGGCACAACGTCGGGGTGCGGACATGCCCCTGTGCTCGAACCCGGGATCGAACCCGGGTCCCCTTGTTTGAACGCCGCACGCTGACAACCACTTCGCCACACGACGCCACTTGCGTCAAAATAGTACTAGTAGATCAGAATCGACCCTTCACCTCCAGGCAATAATAGCCGAGAACAACGTTGCTTTGCAATTGGTTGCTTACGGCGATAGACAATGGGTTTTCCCCAAAGCAGAGTGTATTTATAACAGGCGCACAGTTTTGGGCGGCACAGTTCCGTATGGACCGCCGTTTGCGTGTGTCTCCTCAATCCTATGTGATCATGAGTACAAGGAAACGACTGGCCACTGTCAAGACGTTTGAACACGACCCACGCACCACCATGGTAAGTTTCGGTGAGGCCAAAGGAACTGGTACTATGGTTATACTTTAACAATATGGCGGATTTGTCGCTTTTGATACTACCGTCGTTGCTTGAAATATCAGTCATACTGAGTGAAACTAGCACTTTTGTTTTCCACCAAAGTACTACTTTCTAGCAATTAAGAACCAGACTATGTGTTTTTTCAGATAGCTAAGTCTTCAGTTAGGCTGAGTTTCGGGGCATAAAAACGACTGGCAACAGGGGCATATGTTACGTTAGTGAAACTACATATAACACTGTGTTCGTGATTGTACTCGTACCACTAGCATTAGTTCCACTCAGTCGACATAATTATGATGTGTGCGCCTCAACTGGTCTCAACTGGAATGAGGAAGCATTCCGGTTGAAGGAAGGCAGATCATGTAACGCCACTATGGAGGGGAAATGTTTGAGTCCGTTGGTTAAAAATATCCCCCGCCCGCCCACCTGTATATTGTTCCCGCCAACAAAGGGCATAACGACCGTAGGCGAAAGTGAAAGCAGAACATCGATATCCTCTATTCAGTCAACGTAACTCGCATTGAACTTGCATGTATACCATTACTTATATGGACCACAGTATTAGAAAGGGGAACACAAGGAAGAGTTTTAGGTAGTTGGCTTGTTTTGATTTCAGTGAGCGAAAACACTTCCTTGTCGGGCCACGACCAGCCGCAGGCCAAGACAAAGACTATGTTTGTTTATTTATTTGCTTGAACCATTCTTTATATCGCGTACAGGTATTAACGATCGGAAGTAGAGCGTGACGACTGTGTATACGCACACGGAAGCACATACCGTATATACCCGTATTTACTACCAACGCAACAGTAACACAAGAAAGGCACTTCGAGTGTTTTGTTCCGGTTTCGACCTTTGACCCCTCTCAAAGGGGGCGGTTCGGACACACTCACTTGGCATGTTGCTGTTTAAGGTAGCAGAACACAGTTTTCGCCCTATGGGGATTTCTATAGTTAAGGACCCCAAGATGACTCACATCGACGCGGTAAAAATTATAGTAGGGTGCACTTCACAAATACGAAAATCGAATATGTTTGAGAAGAAGGTACAAACTACAAAATATCTAGAAACCAAAAAATCCTGTCGGCGTATCTACTCGTAAAGGCCCGGTCACACTGGCCGAACTTTGCTGGAGCGTTCCTTTAACGGTAGGGACGGGGTCCGAATTTCGACAACGCTCGTCACCGCGCCCAAAATGTGGGGAAAAAAATAAAAACACGGGCGTTGACTTAGCGGTGTACCGCTGAAGCCGACGTTGCTTTAGCGTTGGTTTAGCGGTAGCGAACGTTGGTATAGCGGTGACGCAAGCGTTGGTATAGCGGCGTTCTGCGCATGCGGTTTAGCGGCATACCGCTTGTGACTACGGAGATGAACGGATCGTTTTGTAGTAGTACAAGTTCTGTTCTGTGTGTGGGGGGACTTATAGCTTTAATAAACATCATTTTGTTAATCTATTCTTGACTACGTTATTTAATTAATAATGAAAATAAAACTTTGCAGATTGCAAAGTTCCCCTGTGACCCCAATAAAGTGATTGTCCGTGTGACCCTTCTTTGAACATTTTACGTGTGGCCCCAAAATAATTGCACACTAGTGCACCAATCATTGCAAGTCTCTCAGCATCCGTGGTGATACAGTTTTACTGTAACTTCGAGCAAATTCGATATAGATGAGGCCTGAACTCAACGGCAGCTCGATTCCAAATGAGCACCTGGTCCATTTCTCACCGTATTTATAGCCAAATTCTGGTCCCGCTCCGACACCTCTATACCAACGCCAAACCAAAGTTCATTGCCGACATGGATCGCTGCTTCAACGCCTGACACCGTTCCAGCAACCCCGTGTCCGCTCGTAAAACGCTTGCAACCGCTCCAGCGAAGTTTGTGCAACGTTTGTGCAACGTTTAATCGCCGCCCGGGCAACGCTGGCGAAGCAGCGGTGGTCAAGCGTTCAAGATTTCTGCGTTGGCCTAGCGGACCCAAGCGTCCACGAACTTGTGTCTAGCGATGCCAAACTTTGACTGGGCGTTGGTGGAGCGGGGGTGAACTTTGCCGGAGCGGAAAATTTCCCCCTCCTCACCGCTCGCAATATTTTGTGCAGCTCAAAACTTTCGGAGCGGTAGGAGGGCCCCTCCAGAAACGTCAGCGGTGGCCGGGCGTACACGGCGTTGCTTTAACGGGGGCCAACTTCTGTTTAGCGGTGGTGAGCGGTTTCGAGCGGTGATGAATTTTATTCACCGTTCAAGCAACGCTCCAGCAAAGTTCCGCCAGTGTGACCGGGCCTTAACGTACACTTTGAAATCCTCCTCTACGGACGTGCCCTGAACTGCAGCCGACTCACCAGGAAAGCCAGTTGCGCATGCAATACGGCGCATTTATACACGAACTGCAAAACCTTCACAGTTCAAATCACACAGTCTCAAACTCGATACATTCCTACACCACACAGCACAACTTACATCTGGCTGACGCTCTTGTCAGGCTTTCTACCCAGCCTTCAAGAATATTCGCTGTACTACTTTCTATACCTGCGTCACTGTGTGCTGCTACCTTAAGCCTTGAATATTTCAGCCGTTTAATATTCGATACAGATTCGGACAATAAGACTTTGAGTCGGACATTCGTAGCGAATGCATGGATTGGTAAGACGTTGTGACCTAACGAGGAGAGCGTTCTACATGCATTTTGCTTGTGGGCGAGGCTACTCTCCAAGCAGAGGTTGGTGGGGAAGATTGTTACCTTTCTATATACATGCCCCATTTTTTGTCGCTACCGCCACCAACAGAAAAAAAAACAGAAACAAGCATCACTTCAGCTACCTACATAACAAAAATCAAGGCAACCGGTCAACCAGCTCTTGAGTTATCCTCCTTCAGATATTTTTTTAACAAACACTCCTGTAGTTCCAAAACAAGCCGCTAGGGGGCCCAAGCCCATGTAACTTCTCCTCTAGCCCGAGAGCTATCTCCCATCCAAAATTCCTGACCCTAGCATGTCCAGATCACGAGATATCAAAACCGGAAGTTCTGCTGCAGTACCTAAGAAAGCCGCCAGGGGGCCCAAAGTCTAATCATTTTTAGCTTCCCATCTACCAAGTTTCATGACAATACATACTAAGCTTCTTGAGTTATGCTGTTCACAGACAAACAGACAGACAGACAGACAAACAGACAGACGGACAAACTCTACTGAAAACATCACCTTCTTGGCGAAGGTAAAAAAGAACAGAAAAAACGGGCATAACGTTATATATAGAAAGGTATAACAAGAGTAGGCGGGGTGGGACCAGGAAGAGGGGACATTGTGAAAATGAAAGAAAAAATGACCCACGCACTGGATGATGAATGAGCAAGTGTACAGATAAATTCAGAAAAGTGGACATGAAATACTTCAACGTAACTGTTCATCCACCCTTCAATATTTCAGCTTGTGATCCTGATATTGCTGGTCGACATCGTGTCAGCTACTACACCTGCTACACCAGACATCGAGTGTAGGGGTCACAGTCGAAAGTACAAAACGCATGACCGGGACGGGAACCCTGTCTGCGTGCCGTGCTCCCCTTGTTCTCCCGGGTACGGGGTCCTGAGACCGTGTACAGAGTACCAGGACACGGTGTGTGAGGCCTGCGAGCCGGGGAAGACCTTCTCCGGAACGGAGAGTCCCTGGCGGAGGTGCGAATCGTGCGTCCAATGTGCTGCCCACGAACTGAGGAGACGAGAGTGCACCCCCACCAGGAATGGACGATGCAGTTCCTGTGAAACAGGTGATGCATATTCAAAGTTACAAAACTTTTTGGATCGATCCGGATTCCAAAGCGAATCAATTCGGCTCGTACCCTGGATGCCAAACTAGTATCGGGCCGTTAGCCGATTTCCTTCGGCAGCCAAG
>NW_017804575.1:3120555-3129532 GCF_001625305.1 Branchiostoma belcheri
GATAGGCGGGCGAAGGGTTCTTGGCTGCCGAAGGAAAACGGCTAACGGCCCGATACTAGTTTGGCATCCAGGGTTTTCGGCTCGATCCGGACAATTTTATCCTAGAGAGAAAAGGGCCTTTGTGGACACTGGCTTCATTTTAGAGTCTTTGTGTTAGAAATTTATTAAAATCAAGCAAAATCATTACGAAAATATCTTTGAAACACAATGCGTCGACTATCATAGGAGACTTTTCGAAAACCTCCTATGAATAGTGGCAACAATTGGATGGATTTTTGCGCAGTTATGCGTGGTTATGCCTGACTTTTTTTGCAGTTCGAGGGGGCCTATAAAGACATTTATTGACAAACTATCTAACATCGGGTAAATATAATCCTCTCTAAGGTTGGTTCCACAACGACATAACGGGAGATTGTGATGTCTGCTCCTGGTGTTACCCCGAGTACCCCGCCATCACCGACTTTGTGAGCGGGTGTAACGTGACAGGAGTGCCGCCGGGATTCCACTGTGCTCCGATCCTGGACGCGCCCTACCCTCCTCCACTCAGGGATTTTCATGGAACAACGGAGACTAGTCATCGGACAGGTAATCACTCTCTGTGCTTTTGCTCCGGAGCAGTAAGACTAGTAGATATTTACTACATTACTACTCTTACTCCGGAGCAGTAAGCGTAGTAGATATTTACTACATTACTACTCTCACTCCGGAGCAGTAAGACTAGTAGATATTTACTACATTACTACTCTCACTCCGGAGCAGTAAGACTAGTAGAGAATTACTACATTACTACTCTTACTCCGGAGCAGTAAGACTAGTAGAGAATTACTACATTACTGCTCTGGAGTAAGAGTAGTAATGTAGTAATTCTCTACTAGTCTTACTGCTCCGGAGTAAGAGTATTAAAGTAGTAAATATTTACTAGTCTTACTGCTTAGGAGTAAGAATAGTAAAACTAGTAATATAGTAATCTACTAGTCTTACTGCTCCGGAGTAAGAGTAGTAATGTAGTAAATATCTACTTGTCTTACTGCTCCGGAGCAAAAGCACAGAGAGTGATTAGTAGGTAATTACTACATTAAGACTAGTAGTAAGACTAGTAGATAATTACTACATTACTACTCTTACTCCGGAGCAGTAAGACTAGTAGATAGTTACTACATCACTACTCTTACTCCGGAGCAGTAAGACTGGTAGATGATTACTACATTACTACTCATACTCCGGAGCAGTACGACCAGTAGATATCTAGTACATTACTACTCTTACTCCGGAGCAGTAAGACTAGTAGATAGTTACTACATTACTACTCTTACTCCGGAGCAGTAAGACTAGTAGATAGTTACTACATTACTACTCTTACTCCGGAGCAGTAAGACTGGTAGATGATTACTACATTACTACTCATACTCCGGAGCAGTACGACCAGTAAATATCTAGTACATTACTACTCTTACTCCGGAGCAGTAAGACTAGTAGATAGTTACTACATCACTACTCTTACACCGGATCAGTAAGACTAGTAGATTACTACATTACTACTCTTACTCCGGAGCAGTACGACCAGTAAATATCTAGTACATTACTACTCTTACTCCGGAGCAGTAAGACTAGTAGATAATTACTACATTACTACTCTTACTCCGGAACAGTATAACAAGTAGATAATTACTACATTACTACTCTTACTCCGGAACAGTAAGACTAGTAGATAATTACTACATTACTACTCTTACTCTGGAGCACTACGTTTAGTAGAGGTGCGAACAAATGAAATAAACAAGAGTTCCACGATCTCATACCTTCGCCAAAAGATGTTAACCCTTGCGGGTGACGAATTCTACAATTTTAATCATTGATTTTGTAAATAAGAGCCTCATTTGCATGGATTATATCAGTTGATCATATTCTCCACCCAATGACAGCCTTATCATAACAAAAAGGCTATTATAGCACTTCCTCATAAATTATGCAAATGAGGTCATGATTTGAATAAATTATGTTTATTAATGTTCACCTTCACTTAACTTCCAAATGTGGCAAGTATGAAATTCGGGGTGCAGCAGTTACAACTATGGAATTATAAGAATTTGCCATTAATTATGCAAATTAGGTCCTCATTTGCATAATCTATATCCTCAGATGTTTTTCTCGTTCTCAAGTAGATGTCACAACTGTTTCATAGTTCTATTATCGAACAAATCAGATTTATAGAATTTCCTCATTAATTATGCAAATTAGCTCCTGATTTGCATAATTGCCATTTGATTATGTCAAGCATCACTTCAACTACCTACATACCAAAAATCACGACAATACGTCAACCGGTTCTTGAGTTATCGTCCTTCAAATTTTTTTTCAACAAATGCTCCTGCAGTTCCAGAACAAGGCGCTAGGGGACCCAAACTCATGTCACTTCTTCCCTACCCCAAGAGCTATCTACCAACCAAAATTCGTGACCCTAGCATGTCCAGAACATGAGATATCAAAACCGGAAGTTCAGCTGCAGTACCTAGGAAAGCCGCCAGGGGGCCCCAAATCTAATCATTTCTAGGTCTCATGAAGTCCTACCACCTACCAAGTTTCATTCCAATCCATCCACTGCTTCTCGAGTTATCTTGCTAAACCACACACACACACACACAAACACACACACACACACACACACAGACAAACGCTACTGAAAACATAACCTTCTTGGCGAAGGTAATAACAAACAGTCCTTTTAGAATAATTTGGCGGATAACTAAACGATTATGATTGGTTGGAATTTGAACTTCTTGGTGTATTTGAACACTAACATATCATTTAGTTGAACAATTTATACAAAAATTGTTAACGTGAAAGTTTTTTTTCTTAACAGAGCCCCTAGAACACCATCATCTTATTGAGTACGTGGGAGAAGAAGACCACTCGCTTGGAGACGATAGAGAACGAGACATGTCCACACACTGTACACCGACTAAAACGTCTCCGTTCTCCGAAGACGTCCCCACCGAGTACCTCACGGATTCGGTGCGCATCTTCACGGAAGAAGCGTCCAACAGACGACTATCTAGTCAGTCAGGCCAAGATCTTCAAAACACACGTCCTGTAAGGTTGTCTCCTGGCGCTGTCGTTGGTATTGCTGTAGCAATGGTCGTAACCTGCAGTATCTTAATAGCTGTCCTTTTTATCAAGGGTAGGGCAAGAGACTATCTTCGAGAAGGAAATGAAGGTTTGTATCAGTCTGTAGAGTTGAAGTTGTCTGAGAGACCTACAGACAAAACGCCTTTGGTAGAAAATCATGGAGAGGTGGCCTTTCAAGACACCGTGTCAACTATTATTTGACTGTTGGTATTAAACGTCGATCGATATTAAAATGTACCTACAGAACAGAATGACAACGGAAATGAAAAGGTACAGAAAAAATCCAGTGTGGATTCAGATAAATCCACGACAATGTAAGGCTCTTTATTAGATAATATAGCTTCAACTTTACATGTATGTATTCCATGTTGGACGGTGAAATATACACATAAGCATAAAAAAGTTTACGCTCGTACAAATACATACTCTGAGACAGCTTCTATCATAATATTATTTTTGTAGAATTTTGTGGTGTTATTCGTGTGATTGTCTTTGAAAACGATATTCTATTTATTTTACTTCTTAAAGTTTGCAGATGTCGTTGTAAAGCTACACACAAGAATGATTTACTTCTTTGTAGACATATTACAAACATGTGCACGTTGATATTTGCACAATAAATGAATCTTTGACATCAATATCTAACTTGGTCCTAGCCTTTCTTTGCCCAGCTTATTTTATAGAGGCACTAGGTATAGCTGCTATGGGACCGGTGAGGTGAGGTATAGCTGGACATAATGAGTTCTATAAACCACCGAGTAAGGAAGAGTCACTGTGTGAGTACCATAAACTCTGGTACTCGGTCTCTTTTGGACATTGTAGTAATTATAGTTAGAGTTAGGCGACAGTGCTTGACATGAGTGCGCTGTTCTGGAGAAAGCTCTCTGTTTACTTGAAAGACAGTAAAATATGTTTAGCTACCACAAGATTCAAGTCCATGAACTTTATTGAACATTACAGTGGTACCACTGAATTAGGTCCAATTTATAACACACATATTATTCACTATAAACAAACGGTATTTTACATAATAAGATGCATTGGCTATTTACAAATATTGCAATCTACAATCTATCACAGATCTGTAACTATATCTAACCAAAAGTAAGTAGGACCGATTGTACCCCTTGTCCATGTATTTCTAATTTGGGCCATGTTGATTTGATTATATGGGTAACATCCGCGCGCATGAATTTTCGTCCGTTTCCAAAAAAAAGTTTTCGACCATATTACTGTAAATCGTACAAAATGAGCGAAAGTATGTCTTATTTTGCAAAGAAAGTATTGGAAAACGATACTTATGTCACAGAATGCCGAAATCAATTCAGGAAAAGATGAAAATGTGAAGAAATGAAAATGAAGAGTCTACTATTATTCGCCATACCATACTCTAAGTGTTAAGTCATTTGTTAAACCATGGAGGTGTGTTCTACCTAGTACATGGTTTAACCTTTATGACCACGTAGATCTCATAAAGAAGGAAACTTTGCCGAACGTTTTTTATTCGCACGCTCGCGCCAGTTTTGGGGTTCTCAGAGGATGTCATGCATATAAATCAAATCAACATGGCCTTTAGTGATCGTATTTCAATCCCACACAAAGCCAGTTTTGGGATACATGCGCAGTAGACTGATACAGTCGGAAAGTCCCATGTTCAGGTTTGTATGTTGCTAAGTTTCGGTAGACCAGATGTAACTGTATACGCCTGCGGCATTTCCTTGTTCGGCATGTGAAGGAGAAAGAGGAACCATGGTGGACAGGTGCCTCTCCCTGTGTATTATGGTAAGACCAGTTCAGTTGTGAAAGGTTTACTGTCGTCCCCTAACGACAATGCATTAGCGTTAAGTGAAACCTGATATGTATGGTTTGTATTGGCTGCGTAGTATCACTACGAAAACGACAGTTTGTCCGTTGTTGTTGTTGTATTTCGGCGGGAACTCTCTCTGGATATGGAGCCTAACACCGTTCCAGTGGTTATGTCTATACCGTGTGTCTAGGTCCGATATGCTACATGTAGCAGCGTTACAGAATGCCATTTACGTGCACTATACTAGAAACCCCTGTCTAAACGTGGCACGCTATCGCTAACAACCCCGTGTGTTTTGACGAGAATAATGGCGGCTCCACTGAACTTGTACAACCACCTTTGTCACAGCTTAATCAGCCTTTAATAGCCCCTGGACTTCTGCCGTGGTCCTGAAATTTGCGTTCTCTGGGTAACAAAAAGAGGATATAAAACGTACGTTCACATTCGAGCCAACATTAACAGGTGGCACCCGAACAGGAAACGTCCACGCCACGTTGACGCACGTTTGTTCTATTCAGTAATCGATATCGATAGCACCATGTAAACAAAGAGTAGCACGCAAAACATGCCAAAAGCTTTTAAGTACACACGGTTTAACACAGGCACGTATTGTTTAATCTTGTTTAGAGCACCGTGAGCCTAGCGAAAACGTACAGATTACAGTTTTTGTGGTATTCTGTCTGTAGACGGTCACACCCTTCGTAGAAGGCCTGAATGGTATCTTTCAACTTACGTATACACAACGTCATAGGCATTAAGTCAAAGCCTATACTGCTATTGGCTATATGACGTGAATAATAATAGTCGCATCTGGTTTCGGTCACATGTGACGTATGTACAGGTAACGTTACATATTGTGGCAACGCTAGGAGCTGAGATTACTGGTACAAAGGCATGATTTATGGAATCTTTTATATGAGTAAATTCATGATTTAACGTTAGTGTTTAAACTGCAAAACTATACCCGTCAATATTACCTTAATTACTGAGCCTAAAGATACTCTTTTTACACAGCCAAGTGTTCACAGCCAACGTTTCGGTGACTGTCTGTCACCTTCCTCAGAGCTGACTGGTTCATATTGCACAGCACGTACAGGTGTCGCTGCTGTAGATGCATTTTCAAACGTACAATATGCATCTACAATGTATATATAGCAGCGACACCTGTGCTGCAGTGCAATGTGAACCAGTCAGAATTGCCCTAAGGAAGGTGACAGACGGTCACCGAACACTTGGCTATGTAAAAAGAGTCTCTTTACTCAGTGGCTTATGAAGTGATGAAACTATTCACGGATATGCTTCTTACTGTTATTATTATAATTATATCATATATATAGGTCGCCGTTCTTCCAATCCGGATCCTCCATGCTTTGCCAACAACAGCAGACTTTCAGTGTCGCGGACACGGAAGAAAGTACAAGGATGTCAACCCAGACGGCAAACTGGTCTGCAAGAATTGCTCCAAGTGTCCCCCCGGCCAGGGTGTTTCTGCGGAGTGTACGGAGTACGCAGACACGGCGTGTGAACCGTGTGTCGCCGGGAGGACGTTTTCGGGAACCGCTAGTAACTGGAGACGCTGTGAACCGTGCTCCGTGTGCTCGACCCACGAGCTGACCAAAAGAGAGTGTACGCCTACCAGAAACAGCAGATGTGGACTTTGCGTAAAAGGTAAGGCTAGCCTCCTTCGCAGTCTTGTTGGGCGTCGGCGTTATTTTTTCTCTGAGCGACGCGAGTAATATGGGGCCGCGAGGGACGATTTGCTGCCGAGGGAGTTTTTGCCACAGAGAGAAGGTTTCGCGCTCCAACAAGACTGCTTCCAGTAGGTGACTAAAAAGGGCTATCAAAAAACACTTATTCGGAGCGATTGGCATGGATGTGGAGCGCGAAAGCTGTGGCAAAAACTCCCTCGGCAGCAAATCGTCCCTCGCGGCCGCATATTACTCGCGTCGCTCAGAGAAAAAATAACGCCGACGCCCAACAAGACTGCGAAGGAGGCTGAGGTAAGGCAAGGATTTGGTTATATGGATGACGTCCTCTGGGAACCCCAAAAACAATGCGATTGTGCGAATAAAAAATGGTGGCTTGGGCGTTTGGCCAAAAAAAAGTTGCCATCATTATGAAGTCTACGTGGTCACATGGAGGTTGAACAAATGACCAAACACACAGAGTATGGTATGGCGAATAATAGACTCTTCATTTTCATTTTTTTTTTGCATCTCTTCTTTTCCTTTGGATTTAATTTTGGCATTCTACGTATACGACATTAGTATCGTTTTCCAATATTTCTTTTAATTTACGGCATATATTTGCTCATGTTGCAACTGCTCTGTACGATTTACTTTTTTTTTAAACGGACGAAAACTAATGCACGCTTAGATGTCATCCAGATAATCAAATCAACATGGCCTAATTTTGCAAATGTGTCAAAGTCCGTACGAGTGGTCGTCTTTCATATTTGCTAGTTTAAACAATTGCAACTTTCGTGTTTTTCTTACATTTTTATACATTCATGCTAACAACAGAATATTGTTTTGAGATGCCTCTCTTCTTCGATTTATTGATATTCCAAAATGTTTGCAGGCTATTTCTATAACGACATTACGAGAGACTGTGATCGCTGTTCCTGGTGTTTTCCCGAGTACCCGAGTATTGCCGATCGCCAGGCCGAGTGTGACGTCACAGGGGTAAAACCTGGTTATCAGTGCGGACCAATCATAGACCCTCCCTACCCCCCACCCCTGGACAACATGGAACATTCCACATTACCTACAGGTGGTCACCGTTACCATCTTTACCTAGTGTTTTATTATTTTTACCGGAGGAAAATATATTGTTTTTGCTCTGTTTCGTCTTTTCCAAACAAATAAGGTCAATGACCTGAACCAGACGACTGTCTCCATGGTAACTGGTGTTGGGTTACATCATGTTGCAATTTTATAGTATGAGGGATGTAGACTCCTGTTTGACCATATATAACGTTATGAATGTGTTTTAACATAGCAAACCATATGCATAGGTAAACATTATACATTTGCTTTGCTTTCTAGTTTCCTTTTCTTTCTTTTACACATTTTGCATTCAATTTTGAAAAACAAACTGTTTTTTTGTCATGTATTCACAGGAGAAAGCACAACAAGAAAATTCCTACTACAGCGAACTGTTGAGTCTGACAGCAAACCACCAGAGGACAGGCAAAAACGAACGTCGGAAGCTTACCAAACATCTACAGAATTCCACTTCATCTTATCTAAGACGACACCAACAAAATTTCCTCCTCCAAACGACACAAGAACAACCACCTCAGCATACGCAAGGAATGTACTGACAGTACAAAGGCCCATCTTCAAGGCAACGTCGGTCAATACTGGTGTGGTTTTCTCAACAGGACAACGTTTAAGTCAAAGTCCTGTGCCACCTACGGCGCTTGGTGTAGTGATAGCCGTCTTAGTGGTGACAGTTCTTGGGATCTTCACTCTTTACGTGAAGCGTGGTAGTAGGAGGAGGTGTGAGAGGGAAATACAGGTACATCTGCAAGAACCTTTGATGGCACAAGAAACGTCACAGGAGGAGGGACTCGTGGATATACATTGTTCTGAGGCTGACAACGTTACTGCTGACTATCTTTCTACAGAGCTTACGATAGTTGTATAAATGCTGTGTTTTTATGGTTTATCTTTCGTTAAATAACAGGGTTTGCTTTTCCAGAGGCATGCTCATCTTGTGATAAATAGATGAACATTGAGTGAATAAAAAAGCAAAATGAGTGAGGCTAAATGCAGGACTACTACACACATGTCTAGAACTGTGTTTTGCATGTTATTATTTCACTTAAGATTGTAAAAAAAATGACAACAGAGCACTTCAAAGTCTATGGTTACATATGAAGTGTATATTTGTGTAAATAAACCATTCCAGTTTATTTCTAATTTGAACTGTAATTAAAGAATACATGTGCATTCTACAAAACTTCATTGTTGTTGGATGCTTTGATACACAAAAATTATTCTACATGCACACACGTCATATATATATATATATATATAT
>NW_017804575.1:3129582-3135721 GCF_001625305.1 Branchiostoma belcheri
AACTTGTGTTTGGTGCCCTGGCAAAAATCTTACCCAAGTGCAAAGTACTAAAAAGCATTGCTTAGCAAGCCCTTCTATATTTACATCCATAATACATATATATAGTGATACCAACATATCCTATCTGTATTTACTCATTGAAACTTCAGTCTGTATATGAGCCCACATAGCAGATTAGCCAAAAGAACAAAACCATTTTTACTGCAGTGAAACTGTGATCACAGCCCAATAAAGATATATCACAAGGAGTGTAAAAGTGGAAAAAGGACCTTATGAAATCTATTTCATACTGCATTTCATCATTTATAATATCAGTATGATAATTGTAATGTGTACTTCTTGTCCAACAGAAGTACAGAGCTGTCTATTTTTGGAATGAAAAATTCATTATCCGAAATTTACATTTTACATCATCTTTCTAAACACCAAAGATATCCTCTTCACCATTTATACAGTTATATCTACATTGTACATACCCTTGACAATGAAGTTTCCAATATTATACAAAAAAAGTCGCCAAGTCAAGGAAAATTACATTTTCCTATGATTATGGAATGCTTATAGAATATGTACATCTTTGGACTGCTTTCCCTTAAAGTAGCATGCCTTTGGTCCAAAATACCTAGCAATCCAGAAAACCTTTAAGTTAACAGTACATGAATCTAATTGCCAGAAGGAAGCACAATGATAATGTACAAAACAGCTCACCATCGATAACAAATTTTTTTCACCTTTTTTTGAATGTCAAAATCCTGATTAACTGTAGCTAAAAAATCCTACAAAAAGCTGCCCAAGTTTATTTGTAATAAATGGCGACAGCCTTTTACCCATGATCTTAAAAACATCTCCAATTAGTTTCCAAAAATGCTTTTCCAAGCAAAAATGCTTAAAAACCCTTTAAAAAAAACCCTTAAAAATTCCCATCAGGCCTCACCAACTTAATTTCTTGGTTAACGGATTTTTCTAGAAAAATAATGGAGCGGGTGGGCGAAAAAAAAATAAAAATAAAAACAGGCCTAGGCATCCTATTATGGTCCAAAATGGTACAATAGGAGCCATGAAGTCAACACACCAGGCTGGTTCAAAATTTAAACAATGAATTTTGAACTTTTAATGATACCATTGCATTGAAAGATGGAATAACTGTAACAACTAGGATGAAAAGGACTGTTTTCAACTGTTCAGGGCAAAATATGAGCATTTTGCAGTTGATTCTGAATTTTTATTTTTATTTGCAAATCAGAAAAAAATGAAGCGGGCGAATCCGTTAACCAAGAAATTAGATTGGTGTGGCCTCATGTATAGTAAAATTTTGCCGACCTTCCTATCCGTCACTATGACGGAATCTTTACCAGCTCAATAGCCTCTGTGTTAAAATCACAAGTCCCTAATTTCTTGTGTGCTACAGAAGACTCAGAGTCTGACAGGCTTTCTTCAGGCACATCCATAGCAGCACTTTGTGAGCCTACCTCCTTCATCTCACTATCTACATTGTCTTTTTTGCAGCATTTTTCTGTTTGTTGCAAATTATCCTCAACTACACTTTCTTTCACTTCCATGTCAACTTCCTGATTCTTCTGTTCTTTTTCTACAAAGTACTCAACAACTGTCTTGACCACATCTCTCCTTTTTAGTGTTTCATCACAGTATTGGAGAAGCTCCCCTACTGTTCTGTTTGCATTATTTTGGATCACCTTTTGTAAGATTGCCCTCAAAGGCGAATCTTTGCCACCAAGTTCTGTAAACTCTATAAAGCCCAGTTCTTCATGCGTTAGACCAAAGTGGCTCCCAATATTTCTGTAGTGCCTGTCAGACTGCTCTAGCTTTATCCTAAGATTATATAACAGATCTTCTTCATTCAGGATTGCTTCCAAAGGCAGTTGATGGATACCTGAAATAAAATGATATTAATAGTTATTGCATCACAAAATCAAGCTACAATGTACTTAAATAAATCTTTATTTAACAGACAGATGATAAAAGTTGTGGGTAAAGAACTTGGGATGGAGCTAAAGCTGAAGTTGTGTTTATGAATGTGCCACTAATAGTAAAATAACCAAAACATATTTACACAAAATGAATTTTAATAACATGTATAAATAAACAGATAGAATAGTATAATGATGTGAATTAGCGGGAAAGTTGCAAGATTAAGACTGTTCATTGAAAAAATATGGTTTAAGAATTTATGCATCCTACTAGTTCAGCTTATATCTTGAGGTCCAATAAGCCATTGCACATTACACCATTCGTTGTAAAACAAACAGATATGATGGACATGTCTTATATCAAATACAAAGTGAGCTTTCCCAACCAGCTCTTGAGGACATAGCAAGAATGTCGAACCCTAGTGGCACCAGACACGACAAGAGAACAGTGGTATTGTATGCATTGTAAAAGTTAGGCCTCTTCGCTAGTCATGCCATGCCAAAGTTCTTACCCTGTATCTGTCCGCTTGAGAAGCCCTGGGCACCTGAAGTACCAGGCCCTGCAGTCCGCGGCCTCTTCCTAGGTGTATTGTGACCGTCACTGTCATTGTCTCTTGGCCTACGACTAGGGCCAGGCAAGTCAACCCCTCCTGCAGCTGAAAATGAACAAAATGCATGATTAAGATTTTAGGCGGAAACTACCATACTGTATCAAAAATGAGAAATGAACAAATATTGTAGTTTAAGCTTAAATTCTGGACAGATCTTGAAAGACTGTCTATATTTTTTATGGGTTGACAACATATATGTTAGACTGCTATTAGAGCCAATAGAGAATAGTTCTGTGACTATACTTGCCAACCTTATATTGTTCTTTTTACACCTTTGTTACATGTACTATGCCTAAGCACTTTGTAATAGCTTTGGGGTTGGTTGTGTAGCTTGCCTGAATATTCTATAGACCAAAGAGTGGGAAAAAAATGTACCATCGTCCTCAATGATGACCAGCTCAGCTTGACCATCCAGCACCTCTCCCCCGGATGTTGTGACCTCACAGGTGTACACACCGACATCACAGTGCTGAACAGCTCTGTTCCAGTTTTGCACATGGGCCACACAGTCAACTTGCTTCGTCCACCTGAACTCACAGGTGCCAGGATCCAAGTTGTCTGGTAAGGTACAGCTGAAACGCACGTTCTGACCTGTATGAAACAAAAGAAACAAAAAGAAACATATTTAATTTCAATATAACTACAGACAAAATTCATTATTGAGAATAGATGCATTGGTGCACCCAACCTAAAAAATAAGGTACACAGATATTTTTGGGTGCACCATATATTAAAGATTAAATAAATAGAATGTCAGCAAAAAAGATAATATATTTTGCTCCAGTATTTTTTTGATTTTTTTATTTTTTTTTCTGACACTTAGATATTAATATGCTGTATACTATTATAATCTTTTAAGATTAAAACATCCTACGAAATATTTGTGTCCATAGAAAAAAATTGGGTGCACAGCTCGAAATTTGGGTGCACTAATGTGCACACTTGTGTCTATTAAATCTTATGCATTTTATCAAATGACTCTAGCAAAAACGTGGGCAAACGTAGGGCATCCGGCGTGGTGAGTACCACCTCCGTACGGAATCCTGCGGATTTGGGAGCACGCAGACACGCCGTAGAACTTTAAGTGCATGTAAACTTTTTCTACGTACGGTCTGCGGATTCACCACCCGTGCGTGCGAGTACGAGCGACGCGCGTGCCCCGTACTTGCCGTACGGAAGAAGCACGTGTGAGTACGGCCTCCTTACGGTAAAGTTGCAATCGCACAGAGATCGTACATTGTAAGCACGTACAACTCCCTTACCACTTGCGCAACGTACGATGCACGCAACCACTCACGGCCAGACTTGGCGTGCAGACCACACTCTTACACTTTGTCCAACCGTGCGAGTGACGTGCGAGTGACGTGCGTAGACGCCACTCCTTCCCCACGTTTTCAGAAAAAACGTAGTAGACGTAGCCTCTCAAAAAACGTACGGAGAAAAAGCACGTACGGCGGGTTGTGACCGTAGCTTTAATATCCATGCAGCACCAAATTACATGTAGCACTGGGACTCACACTGATACAACTCACCTAGTCTTGCAGGGTTTGGCAGGATGTTAACTCGGATGTTCTGCCGTCTCCTGTTCCCAACCCTACCATTACCTGCAATGAGTAAGAAGTACAGTTATACATGACATCAAGTTTTTAATCATGTGAACAACATATTTTAAGGAGATACATGTACATGTACAACAATTATACAAAAATGAATTCTTCAGTTTGGCATACATGTACACTGTCACATACCATTGCCAGGGGTCCCTTGACCCTGACCATCCATTCCTTGTCCTGCATTGTAATGGGAATTGTTTCCTTGGACAACAATGGTCACAGGGCCATTGAAGGTACCACCTGAAATGTTGACTGCTGGCTGCCCATTCTGTCCCCCTGGTTGTTGCTGGTTCGGCCTATTCGGTCCACCACCTATATTCCAAATAACAATATACTCTATTACCCAGCTGTTAAATATGCATTAATTGATTTTCAAACATTAATATATGTAAACTTTTTTTGTTTAGAACTGGAGCATGAAGAAACTTGAGGGAGGAGTTAAAAATATTGCTGCTAAATAATTTTTCTGAGCCACAGTTCTTCTCAATCATCAACCTCGGCAATTTTTAAATTCAACACAAGTCTTGCTGAATTTAGTTTCAAACCTCCTTGGTTTATCTAAAGGGCTACATAATGAGAACACATACATGTATATGTGGTGTTGCTGGTTTGGTCTATTAGGTGCACCATTATAAGTTATAAGTTATAAGTTATAAGCAGGAGCACAGCTGCCTTCATCAAGGTGAAATGAACTCTAATACTCCTTAAAGTAACATGTACACAGTCATTTCCACAGACATCAAATTCCAAACATCTCCGAATGTTTACATACTACATACATATCTATCAACAGTAATAATAGATATATTATGGTGGGACATACCAGTTGGTACTGCCTCTAGACCCTTTCCATCATTAGGGGGTCCCTCAATTCTCCCCGCAAAGCCCATGGTCTCTTCTGATTCTACTTCTGAAAATAGACAAATAAACAATCAAAGTTTGTCAAGTTCTCAACAGACTTCATGTAAATATCAACTGCAGAAGTCAACAAAAGTCTGAACAAGAGTATGAACTGTAAACCATATGCATTTACCTTTTGGAACTGTCTTCTCATTCTCGTTGTCCAAAGTCTCCCTATCCCCAGAATCAGTACTTTCTCCCTCTTGAGTACCTTCCTCTTCTGTGAAGGACAAGAAAGTAATATAATGAGATGATTCTGGTGCCCAAAACAGCAGTTAAAATATAGGCTGGATAGGCAGACATTATATATGACATATATCATGACAGATAAGAAAACGTGTATTTACTTTACCTTGGCCACCTTCTGAGTCAAGCAGTGAGTCTTTAGAGCTGCACTGACTGTCTCCTGATGTAAAGAGAACATTGAAATGTTACATGTCACATGTATGTAAGATATGGGGTACGTATACAAAGAAATAAAACTATTACAAGGCACATACATGTAGCAACAACAGCAACTGGTTCACACCAACTGTGAAAGCAACAACACCTTTAGGAAATGATGATACACAAAAGACAAAATGTTGGCGTGAAGAAAGGAATATATCTATAAAGGAGTACACATTAGTACATGTATTGATAACATTTGAGGAATGGAAGAAACTCTTGGGTACAATTATCTTAGCTGTTTACAAGAACATTGGGTAAAATATTAACATAAGATACAACATAATAAGCCAATACATGGCCCATTTACTCTTACGTTTGTCACTTCCTGCATCAGATGACTCATTGGACACGTTTCCACTGTCTGCACCATCTGAATTGTTCACTTCTTCATCTTGGCCTTCAGGGTCTATGTGGATTGAGAGTAATGGTTTGAGTCACATATCATGAAGACAGCATGACTATTACCTTCTTAACTAATCATGGGAAACTGAAGTATACTACAGGAACTTCCAGGATCATAGTTAGGTTTATATTCCATTCAATTGAAAAATCATTCATGTCCAATGAAGAGCAACAATCACCTGCATCTTTGGTACTTTCCAAAAGCCTTCCTCCTCCTCCTCTTCTGTCTCCTCCT
>NW_017804575.1:3135904-3141625 GCF_001625305.1 Branchiostoma belcheri
CTCTTCCTTCTCCTCCTTCACGTCCTCCATATTCTCCTCCTCCATATACTACCGGTACTCCTGCTCCGCGATAGTGTCCTCCTCCATATACTACTCCTGCTCCTCCATAGTCTCCTTCTTCTCCATCTGATTCAGCTCCAATCAGTCTGTCAAACCCGTTAGTCTTGAACAGGTGTGCTAGTAAACGAAATCAAGATAGGACATTAATACCACCACCTCTCATCAAATTATCATGTATCTGGTATGCTAAGATATCCAAAGCAGACAGACAATAAATCAGATGACTCCTGTAGAACAATGAAGCCTTAACAGTGCTAAGTTTGTTTTTGTAAAAAAAAAAAACAAGTCATTAAGTACTGTACCACTTTTGTCTGACATCTATTACAATTGACTTTCTTCACTCAGTTACTTAAAAATTATATCATGACTCTGATTAGAAAAATATACTTCAACACATAAAATAATGACTAATCAGTATACATGTACATGTAAGTCTATGATTGACATAATATATTCAAAATTGAGTATGAAGAAAACAGAAATATAAATCCATTTCATATAATCTCACCTGCTATCTTTTCCCGTTTCCAACAGCAAATGATTCCAAGCACTCCAGCAATACATGTACCAGCAATCACAAACACATGCCATGGCAGCCCTTCTTTGCCTGTTGATAAAATGACTGTTGATAAAATGACTTGATAAAAAGACCACAACTGTTACTTCATTCTGGAAAGAATACCTTTTCTTCTGAATGTTACATCATTTATGAAAAGAGACTTAAATTCATGAAACCTAGGAAGGTTTAAGACAGTGTACAATACTGTCAAGCGAACCAAATAACACATTTGATTTAAAGAGGTTAAAATTTCAACTTCTGTGCTAACAAAGGTTAGGCCACACCAATTTAATTTGTTGGTTCAAGGAGTTACCTGCTTCATTTTTTTCTGATTTGCAAACAAAAAAAATGTTTCAGGCTGACTGAAACAACTCCAAAATGCTCATATTTTGGCCCCAACAGTTGAAGGAAGCCCGTTCTCTTAAGAATTGTTAGTTTATCATCTATTAATGCAGTGGTCTGAAGTTTGAAATTCATTGTTTGAATAACAAACCTGTCTGGTGTGTTGACTTTGTGGCTTTGTAGCATTTGGAGCTATCATAGGATGCCTAGGTCTGTTTTTATTTATTTTATTTTTTTCGCCCTGTCGCTTTATATCTTTTCTGAAAAAATTTGAGAACCAACAAATGAAATTGGTATGGCCTTACTGGAAAAAAACAATTTGTGATCACCTTTGTGTATTGGGAGTGGCTTAGAGGTTCCTGTATGATTAGTGGTTGGTTCACTCGGTGAGTTGGATGGTGTAGATGATACTGGGAAAGTTGGAGGTGCCTCACTAGAATGTGTGGTATCAGGTGTGGGAATACCGGTAGATGTATTCCTTACAGTTGTTTGTTGTGGTGTGGTGGTTGGGGACACAGTAGTGGTTGTCGGTTCAGGGGGTCTTGTACATGTGTTCCCCGTGCTCCAACTGTTTTTACAGTGATAGTCAGTGCCCGGATACCGTTGGAAACATTCATTTATTATATCACTTGGGTTTGGATCAGACCAGCATAAGCAGCATATCTTCTGACAGGTGGTCCCATCAGGGGATAGTTCTTCATCATCAGCACACAGACACACCGCGGGCTGTTTTGGGTTACATTCCTGTTCATAACCACTCGAACAGGTCTTACAGGCCTGACATTGTTTTTGACCTCCAGTTGCGGAGTATGTACCGTTGGGGCATGTCCTACAGGAGTTTGCAACAGGGTACCCTTCTTCATTATACCCACAGTCTTCCCTCAGCTCCTCACCTGGATAAAAACAAACATTTTCAGAATAACATATTGTACCATGTGCAATTGTCGTGCAATAATGTTCTACATATGACATCTTTTTGAGACCACAAATGTACATATAGGTATGGCACCATATGATATATATATATATAAGGGCTTAGGGTTTTACATACATAATGTAAAGTACACTCTACTAAAAAGGCAAAAATATGACCATATCACAATCACAATGGGTACTTTAACAGGGGTGCCAAAGAATTCACACAAATTTTACAGAATTCATACAAATTACAAGGAAGTCATATATCATAAGTATTTTATGAAACACATACGAAAAACATGTGATTCATTTATGATCAGAAATATACAAATTTTACAGAACATATACAATTCATTACTCAGAAACATACGATCTTTACTACATGTAATTCGGTGACCTGGGCCTACATCCGAGTATGTTTCCGAGTAATGCCTTTATTATCGATTGTATGTATTCCATAAAATTTGTATGTATTCCATAAAATTTGTATGTTTCCTTGTAATAAATCATAACGTTATGTATTTTGTAAAATTTGTATGGATTCCGTAAAATTCATATTCTTTGGCACCCCTGTTCAATTTCCATTAGGCCACACCAATTTAATTTGTTGGTTCTCGGATTTGCCTCTTCATTTTTTTCTGATTTGCAAAAAAAAAAAAGATTCTGGTTCTGAATCAACTCAAAAATGCTCATATTTTGCCCCCAACAGTTGAGGAAATTCCTTTTCTTCCTAGTTGTTACAGTTTTTTTCCATCTATCAATGCAGTGATTTTATTAAAAGTTCAAAATTTATACTTTAAATTTTAACCCAGCCTTTTTTGTTGACTTCATGGCTCATATTGCAGCATTTGGGGCTATAATAGGATGCCTAGACCTGTTTTTATTTTTATTTTTTTCGCCCTGTCGCTTCATATTTTTTCTGAAAAAATCTGAGAACCAACAAATTAGATTGGTGTGGCCTTAGAAAAGATAATCCACACAAATTACATGAACAACTCACCTGGGAGACAGTCTTCAGGACTACAGCTAACACATGTTTCACCTGAAGGATCCCAGCGAGTGTATGGGGCACATCCAACGGATCTTGGCTTCAGCTACGAAATATAGGACATACATATGTAAGCAATCATATAGACTTTTTTTACATGCCACGTAAGAGGAGAGCTGACACGTCAGACACGGTGATAATATTTCACCTGTCTCATATAACATCACTTATGATCTGTATCTGTATAGCCGGTATAACCGGCTTTCGGCATAACACACCAGCTTCGCAGGCACGCGGCGCGGCGGCAGCTGGCTATATTACACCGATCGACTTGTTACACCTAACCCTTGAACAGTGTTTCCGCCAGAGGGCCGTCCACCCGTCATATGACGGCCTGGTGTCGTTTTGGACGGCCTGAACTTGGACAGAGGCCGTCCTCTTAAAAAATTCCGAGACTCGGAAAAATCAGAGAAATTGACAGTCTTTGTTTTGTTGCTGTAGACGAGGACGCCGTCCAAGGCAAGAAAGACACACGTTGTTTGTTTTGCTATTGTTATCATGCTGACGAACAATTGATGTCGGCGCCTTTCGCATACGTTAATCTCATTAAAACCCGTCTTTCAAGTCTCCATCCGGTAAAATGTATCCACAAACATTTTTCCTCGAACAGAATCATTTCGGATGTGAAAATTCTCTTTTGGGAGTTACGTTTTTGATGGTCTTGTAGCGGGCGGGTTGCATGAAAATCCACGCCGCAGTTCGCTATCCACGCCGCGGTTTGCTAACACTTCCGGCTTGCTTGAATACGCGAAAGGCACCACAAATCGGCATATGGATGCATACATTTTCCCAAAAATTCTTCATAATGAATTTCTTTAATTGAATGTTACTAATTAGCGGTAGAAACACCGTAGAAAGTAGCGTAGTGTAACTCTCTTCGCCAACAAACAAATTCTACAGCTATGCCGGCAAAAATGGCTATATCCAATCAGAGCGCAGGTCATATGAGGTCAACCAATCAGAGCGTAGAGTTCACGCTGCTACTTACATATTAATGACAAAATGGCGCGTATTTCCTTCTCCGGCGAGGTTGAGAATGTGTGCTGCAAGTTTATTTTTCCGGCGATTTTCTGACTTTTAACGCCAATTTTTCGCACGCTACGATCACGCTACCATTTGACACTGTACTGGATACAACAGATGAGTGATCATTTTACAATCAAGGAGCATTTTTGTTGAATGAAACAGCAATGAAAGCTACGATACAGCCAATTATTTTTCAAAATTTGTCTCGTGTATGGGAGATAAGATGACGTTTCTTGACCTGTTTTGATGTATTTTTGGCTTGATATTAACTTAAGTAATTCGTAGCGGAAATGTACGGAAGAAGTACGAATACGAACGAAGCAAGGCTCTTCACTATTAAAAATCCGGCTAGCGCGGGCGCTACCGGAGGTTATAATTAAATGATGCCGATGTTTGGAGTTTTGCAGCAGAGTTTTGCAACAGTATAATTTCCTGACGATACGTTTGCCATCTGTAACAGTGTTTTTATGTCAATACAAAAAAATGTGGAATGCTTGTGGACAGTTTCAACTTGTAAACAAGTGTAAACAAATGCCCCGCCCCCTCAGTTAATTTTCGCGACGTGTTCCCTATTAACACGGAACATATTAGTTAAAGGATGGGCGGAGCGAGTTTATGTGGATTTGGTACAGACCCGCCCTCCCAAGGATTTTGTTGGCATCCCGAGGGCGGAGCCCGAGGGGTGCCAACAAAATCCGAGGGGGGTGCGGGGCTGTACCAAATCCACATATACGAGCAATTCGCCCATCCTTTAACTGACTTAGAACATGGCCATCTTTCCGAAGCAAAAGAAACACATTTTACACAATCATGTTTTTTGTTTTAAATCAAAAACACTCATTTGTTTTCCTAGAAACATTACCAACAACATTACAGCTTGTAGTGCGTCCTTTTGTTCTCATTCATGAATTTCAGCTGAGCTTCTGTTCGCAGCCTTATGTGAAATATGCATGGCGGTTGATTTCTTGTCATTGCTAGCCCCACAATGCCTTCTGTTTTTGAGTTGAAAAATTCAGGTTTGTCTGTTGAGACAGCAGTCTCTGATCTGATCTGTAAGAAGTTGGTCGTGGGGTCTTTCTGCCGGCGTGTTCTGTTCCCAGGCTGACATGTTCATGCTCTAACCCTTCCCTCCCTCGCCCAGTGCCTCCCCTGCTGTCCAACCATGTCGGTGTATTCTTTTCTTTTTGTTTTACCGTATTTTGTTTTCAAAGTTTAAGAATGTGCGAATCGTGTTAGAAATGTTGGGAAGACTTTGCATCGTTTTAATGCATCGCTAAAAGTTTGTGGCTTCCGTGTTTAATTTTTTACAATGTATGAGAAACTCGTCTTACTTGACATTTGTAAGAAACCCTCTGATTTTTTTTGCTTCATTCATACTCATTATTCATTCTCTGTTTGTTGTTCACTTTCATTGTCATGAGTTTCTTTTGTGTACCTTTTTGAATAAAGATGTACAGGAAAATTTATCAAATTGCTGTTTTCCTGTGTTGTTAATTTTTTTAGTTGATTTTATTTGCATGTGAATGGTGGGCGTCTCCAACTTAGTCAATTTATTCGTTGGTTAGTACATGGGCGTCTCCGACTTAGTCTAATTTATTCGTTGGTTAGTACACCCCTGTCCCTTTGGGGACCGCACTATGTGGATTTAGTCACAAGAAATACAGGCTCCTGATTGGCTAAGGAAAGGTGGCCATGTTCTAATTATTTTTCTAAGGTTTGGTCTGCACCCAGTACGTGTACGGGCTGCACACACCCGCACACGTCGCCA
>NW_017804575.1:3141645-3143668 GCF_001625305.1 Branchiostoma belcheri
ATGTACTAACCAACGCATAAATTGACTAAGTTGGAGACGCCCACCATTCACATGCAAATAAATCAATTAAAAAAAATTAACAACACAAGAAAACAGCAGTTTGATGAATTTCCCTGTACATCTTTATTCAAAAAGGTAAACAAAAGAAACTCATGACAAGGAAAGTGAACAACGAACAGAGAATGAATAATGAGTATGGATGAAGCAAAAAAATCAGAGGGTTTCTTACAAATGTCATGTATAACGAGAGTTAATCTCATACATTGTAAAAAAAAATGAAATATAGAAGATACAAACTTTTAGCGATACATTAAAACGATGCAAAGTCTTCCCAACATGTCTAACACGATTTGCACATTCTTAAACTTTGAAAACAAACCACGGTAAAACTAAAAAAAAGAACACACCAACATGCTTAGACAGCAGGGCAGGCACTGGGCGAGGGAAGGAGGGGTTAGAGCAGGAACGAGTCGGCCCGGGAACAGAACACTGAACAGGCCGACAGAGACGCCACGACCAACTTGTTCGAGATCAGGTCAGGGACTGCTGTCTCAGACAGACAACCAAGAATTTTTTACATTTCGGCGCATGCGCGCCGAAATGTAGTAAGACGGATTCTATCCTTCTTTCTTTGGTAGTTTGGTAATACTGCAGGCCATGCAATACCTCTTAACTTCTTTCCGGTTTGTGGCATAAGCAATAGACTTGCTGCCATTTTAATCCATGTTCTTTACAAAAAGAAACTTTATGTAGTAACAGTCTCATCTAGTGACATAATATTGATCGAAGTATGGTTGCATAAGTTTTTAGGCGCTAATTTATTGATCGTACCACAAATCTAAAGATAATTGCATAAATTATGTTAATGACGACAATAATGCCGCCTGTCGCTAGATGACGTTGTTGCATGTCCTGGCGAAGTTTCTCTATTATGTTTGCACTTTTATGTTTGCCTGTTGCATTGTTCTTACTCAGGAATGTCAATACGTTTGATACTTACTCTGTTTAAAGACGGGCTTTCATGTTTCAATCATAATTCGCTCGGACCTGCCCAATTTTCTCGGATGGCTATATATAAAGTATGTTGTTTAGGCGCTCCACAATGACTTAATGAGATAGCTCAACGAGTAGAGTTGCTAGATGAGTGGCGATGCACGTGGCGGGGTCTAGACATTGAGAGTTCGATCCCCGGTGAAGAACTTTTTTTTTAATTTTCTTTTTTTTTAATTTTTTTTTAAATTTCTTTTTCTAATTTTCTTTTTTTTTAATTTTTTTTAATTTTCTTTTTTTTATTTTTTTAATGTTCTTTTTTTTAATTTTCTTTTTTTGCGGTGCACGTGGCGGGGTTTGCACATAGCGAGTTCGATCCCCGGAGAGGAGCTTTTTTTAATTTTCTTTTTAGCAATCGCTGTTTTGCTTTTAACACTCAAAAACTAATTGTTCAAGTCCCGACGTATGGGTTTTTTAAATTTTCTTTTTAACATCCGCTGTTTTGCTTTTTTTATCAGATGTGTTTTCTTCTTTAAGTGGTCTCGTACCAATTTCATCAACTTGGGTAATATCATTTCAACAACTTCTACCTCAATAACGGCAGTAAAACCTTCGTCAGCCGAAATGTCAGCTTTTTTTAAAAGCACTTGTTTACCCAAAAACAGAAGGCATTGTGGGGCTAGGAAGGTGTTGTAAACCATGACAAGAACCACCATGCATATTTCACATAAGGCTGCGAGAAGTAGCTCAGCTGCAATTCATGAATGAGAACAAAAGGACGTACTACAAGCTATGATGTTGTTGGTAAGGTTTCTAGGAAAACAAACTGGTGGTTTTTGAAGAAAACAAAACATGATTGTGTAAAATGTATTTCTTCTGCTTCGGAAAGATGGCCATGTTCTAAGTCAGTTAAAGGATGGGCGAATTGCTCGTATATGTGGATTTGGTACAGCCCCGCACCCCCCTCGGATTTTGTTGGCACCCCTCGGGCTCCGCCCTCGGGATGCCAACAAAATCCTTGGGAGGGCGGGGC
>NW_017804575.1:3143688-3164591 GCF_001625305.1 Branchiostoma belcheri
GAAACAAAGATGTTAAATATTGTACAAAATTTGGCCTCATCTAAATAAGTCTGCTGATGAAATATGATAATATTGTCAATTGTCAAAATATATGTTATAAAGTATTTTATCGTTAAAAAAAAAATTTTGGTCGCACATAAAACACTTGAAACAGGAAGCAACTGGTATCCCTAGCCTTAAACTAAGAGATAAATTAGAATCAGACAACAGAATCAAAGCAAACATACTTAACTTCCAATTTAGTTCTGTCTTTACTGAGGAAAAAGAACAACTCCCCCACCTCCCCCGCAGTACCATTCCCTCAATACCAGAATTCAGCATTAATACTAACGGAGTTATCAAACTCCTGAGTGATCTGAATCCACACAAAGCTAAGTGGACCAGATGGCCTTTCAGCAAGAATTCTTAAACTAGCGGCCGTTGAGTTAGCCCCAGCCCTAACCTTAATATGTCAGAAATCTTTAGATTCAGGCCAAATCCCGTCCACTTGGCTACACGCAAACATCACTCCCATTTATAAAAAAGGTGATAGGACGAAACCTTCTAACTATCGCCCCGTCTCTCTCACTTGTGTTTGTAGTAAGGTCATGGAGCACATTATCCACTCCCAGATTATGGACCATTTTGATATGTATTCTATCTTAACTGAAAACCAACATGGTTTTAGGAAGAAACATTCGTGTGAGACTCAACTTGTCCAAACCACAAATGACTTAGCCCTTTCCCTAGATTCCAAATCACAAACTGATCTAATCATAACTGATTTCGCCAAAGCCTTCGATAAGGTTCCCCATAACCGTCTACTCTTAAAACTACATAATTACGGTATCCGAGACAAACTCCTCCAGTGGATTTCTAACTTCCTAAAAAAACGTAAACAAAGGGTGGTAGTTGGGGGGGAACATTCAGATTGGGCAGAAGTAGTTTCTGGAGTACCCCAAGGCACCGTACTAGGGCCTTTATTGTTCCTAGTATACATAAATGATCTGGCTGATAACCTTAACTCTAACATCAGGCTTTTCGCCGACGACTGTGTCATTTACAGAGAAATAAATAACGACAATGACCACATCCTACTACAAGATGATATAAACACGTTAGACGCATGGCAGTGCAATTGGCAAATGGAACTACACCCTGATAAGTGCTATGTCATGCGCTACACCCATAAACGCAGAACTAAAGTATTTGACTACAAACTAGGGAGCCATACACTAGCTGAGGCTAATAACCACAAGTACCTAGGGGTTATCTTAAACAACAAACTTTCTTGGACTGAACACATCCATCATATTACTTCCAAAGCAAATAAATCACTAGGTTTTATTAAACGCAATCTCTATAGCTGTCCTAAATCAGTTAAGATGAATGCATACACTAGTTTAGTCAGACCCCATCTTGAATACGCTAGCGCTGCATGGGATCCGTACTTCAAGGAACATATTCACAAGTTAGAATCGGTCCAGAAAAGAGCGGCCAGATTTGTTTCTAATACCTATGATACTTATGCCAGCACTACCAAATTGGTCACAGATTTAGGGTGGGACACATTAAAGGACAGACGCACAGCAAGTAGACTCACATTACTTCAGAAAGCAAGACACTCAAAAACAGCCCTTCCGGTCAAAACCTTGTTGACACCTATCCCGCGCCAATCGCGACACTTCAACTCCAACTCATACAAACCTCTAACGTTTCACAAAGACTGCTACAAATATTCATATTTTCCACAAACTGTCAGAGATTGGAACATTTTGCCCCAAGAGATAACTGATACTGCGGAGCCCACGAAGTTCAACGCTGCAGTACTACAACACCTGAGGACGCAGCAATAGCGCATCGCACAGCTCCCCTGCACGCTTTACCCCAATCTAGGGGTGTTGTGCAGTACCTGAACAAGACAAGACAAGATCGTTATCTTTGACAGTTGATGGACTTTCCATACTCATTAGATACCTAATGTATAGAAGAAGAAATAACTTGTGTCGCAGTGTTAAAGTAAACATACATACCTTTTCGTCGGATAGGGGTACGGGTGGTGACTGGACTTGTCTAACCCCTATAGATAATGCCCCAAAGGCCAGAATTATGCTAACAACGGTGGGTGTACGGGTTCGTGGCATCGGGTGCAGTTCGTCGTGATAATTTTTTTCTCCAAGTCCAAGTTAAGATTACTCTCTGCTGGTTCCCCACGATTCTCCTGGAGCGCAGTCAACCAATGCAGCGGTCACTTTAGAAGTTGGAAAGTCCTTTAAAAATTCTTGTTGAACTTGAAGATTTAGAAGTCCAACGTTACGCCCGTGCATCAGTCAGTCGTCAGAAATGTTCGAAGATTACATGAATTCTACGATGCATCAGGCACCCTGACTATTACACGAGATTCCTGATGAATATATACACAATCCTGTTGATAAACCGTTGCCGAACTATCCTTAATGTACTTGTAAAACGATGTTACAAGACATCGTAACAACAGTAGTCGTTGTTCTACGCCATCTTGTCCCTCTTTCTCCCCAAAAAAGGGAGTCACTTTCGCATAGCCCTCTGGGAGAGTGGGATCGTCCATTCCGTGAAGTAGGAGGGATGATCCATAAATTGCTATCAGCCTAAAGACCAGAATGCCAACGTAAAAAAAAAACAAATTGTCAAAATATCTATGCGCTTTGATAAAGAGGACATTTATTAATGATGAAATCTACTTTGAAAACTGATAGTTGTGGTACGATTTTACAAAACTGTAACTTGACTAAGGTAGTTAACCCCCTTGCTTTGAAACTGAATGAGTCTGTCTGTGTGCAGGGGGAATCCCCTGACGTCAGTGGGTCTCTCTCCTGACGTCAGTGGAGGACCAGCTATAAATCGGTGTACACGATTATTTTGGTACTTATTTTTTAGATAATTTTTTTTCCTGGGCAAATTTTGCTCAGAAAGGCCCAGTTTTCTGGTAAGAAGGACAGAAGAATTTATATTTTTGAAATATGGCAAAAAGTGTCACCTTTTCCATGGTTTGACCTGTTTAATAATATTGACCTCTAAAAACTTGTGATCTGTGTGGACTGTTCCACTTTGCCAGGGGGTGAAATCCTGGTCTCATTTCAGTATTTTAGCTGTAGCTCATTATCACGCCGGAGTTGAACTTCCACTATTTGTACCAAAAGACACCTTTCCAGTGGGAGTAAAGACTTGAGGTTTGAGATAAAAGTAAATGTGTTTTAAAGTGTTTGTTTCTAGTGGTTTTAGCATATATTTCAATGGGATCTCCTTAACTGGTCCCTGCCCGTCACTAGATGATGATGAGTTGGATAAATCTATTGCATCATCATAAGCCTCCTTGGATACTAGTATATATTGAAACACATGCATATGCGTATGATATGGCACGTGTTTCTGTACATATCCAAGGAGGCTTATAGCTTCCTTGATGTATCTGAATACGACTTTATTTTCTTGATGCATATTTGGTTTCTATCGACTTGTATTCAATCCATCAACTCAATAATAAATAACGTTATATCATTCGTAAAGGGTTGAGGCCATATCACAAATCAAATATTTAAATATATCTGATCTGTGTTTAAAATTTCAACAATCTAACAAGCCTCCACGAGACAAGGCGCATACAGTATTAAACACCAAGTTTGTGGTGCTACGAGATGACCAGCTACCAGTTACATGTTATAACAAACATGCGTTTTGTTTAAATCAAGGACATTATGCCATACTACAATGATTTCATCAACACATGACGATTATTGTGTCTGGGGAAGGGGTATCGTTGAAATTCATCAGTAATATAAAACTGTGCATTCAATTAACATTACACATTCATGTTCGACAGTTACACAGGTATAAAATGCAGGTGTCATTGATCACCTATCAGTAGCGCCACCTTGCAGTTTATAGCTAAATTGTCACTAGTTGGCACTAACTGTCACAACTAGGTGGCAGAGATTGGAAGTTCCGATGGGGTTTGTGCTCAAGCAATGGAGGTGCTCACAAGAGCCGCTAAGCGGGTGCACCTGGAATGTCGCTCGATCGAGGGTACGGAAGAACTGCCACCAATTACAGCCTTTATGGACGATCTGACACTTAGTAAACACATTTAAGCGTCACAGAGAAACGGTCTTCTGACGGAAGTGTCAGACAAACAGCAGTGAGGTGTATCGTAAGACCATTTGATGAGGTCTCGACGTCGTCGAAAAGACTTTTAATATTACTTCAACAGGACATAGAGTAATATATATATCCTCCACCATGTCTGTATGTATTACCATATGTTTCATATTCCATGAAAGCCACTAGGCACATATTACTGCGCATGCCACCACATTTAGTGCATATCGTCGGCTGTAACATTTCGTACAACCACCAGGAGGCGCTGTGAACGTAGTGAAAAATGCTGTCCATGAACTTGGCGATAATGAATGCTAGCAACCACAAATGGTGTTGCAAACAAGCCATTATTGCCTTTCGTCTGTAGATCTATCCTACTGTCAAAATAACATCTGAACCAGTCAGGCATTAGTTTACCCTTGCCTATATTTGTTAGGGTTTTTAATCTTGTCGAACTTTTCTACTTCTTTATCTGTAACATGTATCTGATAAACCTGCAAGGTTTGTATATAGAGTGTTATACATGTGAATATGTCTCTTACTAAATTGTTGTCATGTCACAACACAATTCAGTTTTGAAATAAACCATTCATATACATATAACATGTATTGATTGAAGAAATGGTATTACGGGAGCTAGCATCGTGAATCAAAATTGCTCGTTTTTGTATTTATTTATTTATCAATTTATTTATATATTTCATCACAAGACGGCTGGGTAGCCCCATTCAGCATACATTAGCTGTTTTCCAAGGGAGCCCGGCAAAATTAGCCTCTACCAGGCTTGGGGAGGCGGCTGGGAAGAGTAGAAATCGGCCAACTGAAATAGAGGGAGTTTGTCCGTTGAGAGAACAGTTCTACTCTTTCCAGCCGCCTCCCCCAAGCCTGGTAGAGGCTACGGCAAAATTACAAGACCTTGTTATATACAGTAAAACAAGAGTAAACATAAAACATAAAAGTATCCTCTCCCTGCCACACTTTTGTAAACAGAGGCGTGAGATCGCAAGTCAACGTCTTGCAGGAGAAACCTCTGCTAAAGCCTCAGTGATGTGTTGTTTCATGGCGTTGGTCATGTCCACCATGTTCTGGACGTCCTCCCAGTTGTCATGTAGATCCTGGGCGGTCGTGATGTCTTGTTCCTTCAGCCAAGACAGTATCGGCAGTACTCTATCCGGCTGTAAGACGAAACATGTACAGAGTTCATAAATCCTACACCATGGTAACAGTAAAGCCTCGGTCACAACCCGCCGTACGTGCTTTTTGTCCGTACGTTTTTTGGGAGGCCACGTCTGCTACGTTTTTCTGAAAACGTGCGTTGTACGCTCATAGGCTGTACAGGGCACGCGCGTCGCACGTACGGGTGGTGAATCCACAGACCGCACCCATGAAAAGTTCTACATGCACTTATTAAAGTTCTACGGCGTCTGCGTGCTCCCAAATCCGTAGGATTCCGTACGGTGGCGGTACTCACCACGCACGGATGCCCTGCGTTTGCCCACGTTTTTGCACGTAGAAAGCACGCAGAAGCACGTACGGCGGGTTGTGACCAAGGCTTAACAGGCAATTTAACTCTTAACACTATAAATACACGTGTATAACCTGCAAACAGTTCTTTAATTTGTTTAGACGATGTTTTGTGTCTTATATATGTCCAGACGTATTTTGTTTATGTCTCGTGGCCTTCTACTTTTCCATATCAGAAGGGAAATTGTTTCTGTATGTTTCTATAGAAAAATGAAAACCATTGATATTTCAATGCACATGTCATTGCACACATATGTGTGACTCACGTGCCATTGAAAACATCCAGGAGGTAGATTTTTAAATCTTTTATACATGATACTTACGTGAATGTATCGTGTGGAACAGAGACGGACAAAGAAGTCGTCGATTGCGTCATAACGTCCGGAAGACAGGAGTACTGTATAACGGTACAGAAAAACTGTCAAAACATGGTTGATAAAGGATTCGAACTCCTGTGCCAATTCTTGATATACTGTTATCTGCCAACGCTTGCGATGATATACTAAGGGAAGAATAAACAGTATAAAAGGACAGAATAAAAGTTACACGATGCGTAAACAATAAATCTAATGAGATGCTTATCAATTATTTATATCATACTGCAGTGTCCAGTCATAACGGTTTCACTTTCGCATCATCAATGTATTTTACAACAAATAACATTTACAGTTACTATCAAAGCTAATGGCGGACTTTAAGATAACAAGACTCTGAGTCTCTGTGTTTGTCCCTACCTGGTACGTGTGCCTGCCTTGAGCGGGTGTTCTGTGCGGAGTGTCCGCCTGTCGGAGTAGGCCCTGTCTGCTGTACGTGTGCCTGCCTTGAGCGGGTGTTCTGTGCGGATTGTCCGCCTGCCGGGGTAGCGCCTGTCTGCTGTGCGGCTGTCCCAGCCGTGTCGCCCGAGGAGACCACGTCGTGAGCGTGGTTTGCCGTCGGTAGGCTGTGCCACTCCCTGCTGCACGCCACAGGCACGCTCTCCCCGCGAAAGTCGAGGCTGTAGGACGATGTAGTTACCGGTTCGTCCTCACGTCTGCAATGGGTACCAGCATTCCCAATAATACCGCGCAGCTTGTTGACGAAAAAGCTAGTCGGCAGTCCCTCCACGCCACTCCGCGGAAGTTGACACGCCAGGCGACAGTTGGGGCAGGTCAGCTTCCCCATTTTCGCTACCATGTTTTCCAGGCATGTCTTGCAGAACGTGTGCTGACATGGCAGGACTTTTGGGTTGAGGTAGTCTTCGAAGCAGATTTGACACACCAGGAATTCTTCCTTGATTTGGCTCGTAACTCCAGACGCCATGTTCGAAAGTATAGTACACAACAAGGCGGGTGAGGTCAGAGGTGACAACGTCGAAGTTTAACTCCCATATAAACATGCGTGCGTGCGTGCGTGCGCCTGCCTGTCTGTATCTGTATCTGTATAGCAGCCTTTTGGCGTAACACAGCAGCTTCGCACGCACGCGGTGCGGCGGCAGCTGGCTATATTACACCGATCTACTTGTTACACCTAACCCTTGAACTTCTAACTCTAGACATTGTTTAAAGTTAGAGTCCACAGACCCGCCCTTCATTAGTGAACACTTGGCAGCTGTGAGCCATTGATTGCCCACTAAACTGTATTCTTACCATGCGTATGTACAACCAGTGGGTATTGCTCAATATAGCACATTATATTTTAAAAAAAGCTATCTAATGACTACGCCCCTACTGTACTTGGTGACAGTGAGTTCCACTCTGCGATATATAGTTCTAGGAAAGAATGAATTCTTGAACACCTCAATCCTTGGTTGATAACTCTGGTACTTGAAGGCATGGCTATTTCTTGTTCTCTTCTGGGCTGGTATTAGGTACTTAGTAGTTGGGAGTTTGTCTGTGTATAGGGGCTATTAATTTCAAAGAGCATGTACAAGTCACCTTCGAAGTCATTCGAAACGTATGACTCACACAATGTCTACTTGTATCAAAGCTGGAGTCGCTTAAAATTAGGGACAACAGTTTCGGCTGTTTACATGTATATCGTCTGTACTTCCTTGACCCCACCTGTTCAACACTATACCAGTATATATTCATATGGTTAGGGCCATATTTACATGTAGTACCTTAAGTTAATGTGTGGCCCGGGTGCGTGATCTATGACCCGAATGGATCCGAACCAATGAAAACGAGCCTTCCTTTGACAAGTCAAATACTTCTACACAGTCAAGCCTAGCCTGGTATCCAGTCTTACGTGATTGGGGGTATTGGGGTGTTCAGGCAGGTTGTGCCTTCGGGTGCTCTAATAGCTTCCCCGCCCAGTGCAACAGACCGTCCCGGTAGGAGAGTTACGCTAGACAGTATGCTTGGGGATTTGGTTTCCCCCCAACACGTGGAGGGCTAATCAATCTCTGGTGAAATACACACCGAGAAACCTATGTGAGGCGGGCGGGACAGAGCTCTTTCGGCCCCGACCACGATCAGACTGGATACCAGGCGAAGTCAAGCCAGGCTCCTGTGACTTGCGCACTGGGAACCCTGTCGGTTAGGCCTGACAGAACATGCAAAACGATGAAAAGATGACCGAAACCTTGTGTTCAATGGTTTCAGTATCCACCCACAGACTGTACCCACGAAAATCTGTGTCCATGAGGCGGTACCCGGTACTATATATTTGTGAGGTTTTCTGATTCATCCCAGCGATACATGTGAGAGCGTCAGCACAATATAATGGGCTCTGCGGCCTCTGCTGTAAGTGTTTTTCCCCTTACTTGTAACGTCCTCTAATATTTGAAAGAGGATATATTTTTTATCAAACCTGAAGGTTTGAAAATCCTTACACTTACAAAAATTCTCTCCGGCAAACGTTAGCGACCGTTCAAATTTTACAGCCACCTGTGTATTAGTCTCTACCAGACTAACTACACTGGCTACATCTAGGAGAATATTTGCCAGGGGAGTTTGGCCGCCTTGTAGGTTTAACTGGCCCGCGGCCGGACTCTCTTGGCCACTTGTACTCTCTTTTTTGCCGAATTCTACGATCCGTATTCCCGTAGAAAGGCCTGGTGCAGGCTACCTGTGTATGGAGCCAAGTAAAGTAACAGAGGTTGTATTACAACATGCACTATAAACAAAATAATCATTTTGGTTTGGCAACATTACTTTCTTTACTTTGGTCGAGCTCACGCTCGAGTCAAACTTGAAAACGGCGTCCTCCATCAGAGACTGGATTTTCTTTTATTTGGCAACACAAAACTGACAAAAAACTGCCATACTGAACATACATGTAACGTTTTTGCACATCACATACACTAAACATTCAATCATCCCCATGGCAACGGTTTAATTGCCTGGCTTATTTACGTTCGGATATCTATTGTGTTCATCGTATTGTATGCTGTGTGTTGCTGCCTATGTCTTGATTGTCCTGCTGGCATTGTTTTACACAAAATTTTCAAATAATTTGATGTCTAAATCAGGACATAAAACCCTGACTTTTTTTGCCCGCTGTGGCATGGTTACTTCCGCGTTGCGTTTCGCTGCGGTGTGTTTCGTCGAGAAATACCCGACTAAATACATACACAGAGCGCTATATATATATGGTGCTGTATATGTAACCCACATATATGTGGGCCCCACAGGACAAGGGTTGATTTGATATTTGTATAATTTTTACCTTCGCCAAGAATTGACGAAGGTTATGTTTTCCTGGCCGTGTGTCTGTCTGTGTGTCTGTGTTTCTGTCTGTCAACAGCATAACTTGAGAAAGCTTAGATGGATTATCTTGATATTTGGTAGGTGGGTAGGTCTTCATGAGACGTGGATTTGATTAGATTTTGGGCCCCCTAGCGGCTTGTTATGGTACTGCAGCTAAACTTCCGGTTTTGATATCTCGTGATCTGGACATGCTAGGGTCATGAAATTTAGATGGTAGATAGCTCTTGGGCTGGGAATGAAGTGACACGAGTTTGAGCCCCCTAGCTGCTTGCTCTGGAACTGCAGGGACATTAGTTGAAAAATGTTTAAAGGTGGATAACTCAAGAACCGATTGATGGATCGTCGTGATTTTTGGCATGTAGGTAGCTGAAGTGATGCTTGACATAATAATATTACAATTATGCAAATATTAATGTAATATGCATAATTAATGAGCAAATTCTGTAAATCAGCTGCATTCAATGATAGGACTATTCAAGCTTGTGTCATATGTAATTAAGAACGGCAGAAATACATGCAGATATCAATTATGCAAATGAGGACTTAATTTGCATAATTAATGAGAAAATGTCATAATTATATAGTGTTAACTGCCTGGAATTTCATACTTGGGATATTTGAAAGTTATGTGAAGGTGAACATAATTATACATAACTTATTCAAATAAGGACTGCATTTGCATAATTTATGAGGAAATACTATAATGGCATTCTTTGATAAGATAAGACTATCTTCTGGTGTAGAATATGATCAACAGATATAATTGATGCAATGTAGGATCCTATTTGCACAATCAGGGGGATTAATCTATTATTTCTTAGTCATAAAGGCTAACATCATTTGGCGAAGGTATGAGATCGTGGAACTATAGTTATATCATGTTATTATGCATGTATGAATTCTCCTAGTAGTCACATATTCACGTGGGCAGGTAAAGGAGGAATTAAACTATTCATTCATTCGTTTAAACCATTATAACTGAATTGTCGAAACGTTGTTTCAACTACGTATGCCACGACGTGTTTACTCTTTAGTCAAGCGTACAAAAGGAGCCACAAGTCGTCCACAAGTATAATGACGTCACAGAGGACAGGAAGAGAGAGTTCAAGGAAAGACAGGAATTAGAACAAGAGAGACAGGAGAGGGAGGAAGAGAAGCGTCTCAAACAACTGCAAGATGAGGCCAACAGGAAGAGACAGGAGCTACTTAACTATAGATTCGGGGATATCCACGGGCAGCAGTACTTCACCCAGACCGTCGCCGGACTAGACGTCCGCGATATGCAAGAGTCAGGTCTGAGGATCGGACTGCTTGGCCCGGCAGGGTCAGGGAAAAGCAGCTTCATCAACACGTGCGAGAGGGCCCTGAAGCCAGGCCTTCGCAGAGGTAAGTAAGAGGAAGCATTTATGTTTACCGAAGGAAAACATATTGTTTTTGTTCAGTTTCTTCTTCTTCTCCAAACCTTGACCTCAGTGACCTGAACCAATGTTGTGTCTGTTACCATGGTAACTAGTGTTGGGTTACTAGTACATCATGTTGCAATTTTATAGCAGGAGGGATTTACACTCCTGTCAGACCCTATATATGAATATGAGTAAGAATTAACATGCAAAGGTAAACATTATGCATGAATGAATGAATGATACTTTATTTCCGTGTCGTGCGCTATCCCGCGCCCAGCCCGTGTGGGCTTATACGACACCGATTCAATAAGTTATACATAAACAAAAGACGATCAAAGGTACAGATAACAGAATCCAAACAAAATATGAACGCAAATAAAGGTAGGCTATTTACAATAATGATGAACAAATAAGTGAACTCATAACAGATCGTAAATGCAAATAAACAAATCTGAACATAATGGACCAAGAGTTCACAAAATAAATACAATTGCATTATGCAAATGATATCTTTCTAGCTAATTTGAGAGTTTTATTGGCTTGGTGGTTGCAACAGATCTAGAATTCTTTCATTTGATCGAAATGATGAAGACCTTACCTGTTTTTTTTTCTGCTATTTTGCTGCAGGCACGGCCGACATCCAAACAGCCCATGCGGAGGGAACCGTCGTCTTGCAAGAGTTCCTGGACGACCTTGACAATGACTTCTGCCTTGTCGACACGCGAGGACTCTTCCGACACGACTTTGGCGAGTTTTCAGCGCTGGCCTACATCGTGTATGGGCGGTTCAGACCTGGCCAGGTACTGCATGCACAGTGAATTATCTATAGTGCATGTACATGTGCACTTGACGCTTTATTTTTCACAAACTGACAAAGGCTCATGAGGTGTACGTTTTTTTTGTTTAAAGTTAAAAGCTTTGTTCCAACAAAAAGAATGGTTCTCTTCTGGAAGTTTTGACTAGTCAGTCTGGTTATCCTCAATAGACTGTCCAAATAGGTGTTTATCATCAGAAATTATTCACCGTTATATATTTTCCTGCTCCCTATATCGGCAAACTGTACTCTTAACGCTGGTCACCTCTCCTGGCATGTTATCTTTTTTTTATATTCTAACATCTAATCACAAGACGTGGTGACGGCACACTCAAGATTTTTCAACTTATATTAATGTCGCCAACAACAACACAGGGGACAATACAATACTCATTTTCACCTGAGGGAAGTGAGGAAAGTCGTGTAAAGTGCCTTTCCCTGGCAAAAGATCGGTGGCATGTCAGGACTCGAACCCGGGACCTCTTGGTTCCGAGTCGAGCACTCTGCCGCTACGCCACACGACCCTACTTCGTCTGTCCGTCTGTCTGTCTAACTTCTACTCTACCCAGCCGCTTCGCGAAGCCTGGTGGAGGCTATGTTGTCGTTACATTGGCTTGTTTACTTATTTCAAATCTCCAGGAAGTCACGTTTGAAACACCGGCAGACAAGGAAGACTCTGAGGAGAGCTTCCCCAACTGGCTCCACGCTATCATCATAGTCCTGTCGGCGGCAGACCCACGTCTACAAGACGGCCACACTCACAGGAACAACTTGAAGATCGTGCGCGACTTCATGCGTCAAAGAGGCAAGTTACAAATGCTATAATTTTATGTCGTGGTCATCAATCATATAGTCATCCTCAAGAGAGGTGAAGCATGATTGTGTTTACCGAAGGAAAACATATTTTTGCTCAGTTTCTTCCTCTTCTTCTTTTCCAAACAGTGACCTCTGACCTGACCAATGACGCCTGTCACCATGGTGACTGGTGTTGGGTTATATAATGTTGCAATTTCATGGTCTGCTCTGCTCCTGTCACCATATACTAGTAGTACATACATACATGTGAATGTGTTCGAGTAAGAATTAACAGAGCAGACCATGTCCGAAGGTAAACATTATGCATTTGCTTTGCAAATGTTACTTCTCTAGTTTTTTCTGTACTTGTACAATTCAGCTTTCGCAGATATATTGCAAGGTCCATTATCACTACTAAGTGCAGCAGAAGCCTTACCAGCCTATAATCGATGTGTTTAAAAGTTAGTCTGGCTAGCTGGCGAACTATTCCACAGTGGAACATGTTGTCATATAAAATCCGATCGGGGCCCACTTTGTTGATAGCTTTAACGTTACAGTCCGAGAAAGGTACAAATTGTTTAGGTATGCCAACTTCGGTGTGGCGTGCCTGCGAAGCTGGTGTACTTTTTTTTTACGTCAGGAGCTAGCTAGTTTACCAGTTGGAAGATTTATGTTTGTTATTTTTTTTTAAACCGCAGTTGCGGATGATGCTTGACATGATCACCTTTTCAATTTCTCTAGTGGTTACGGTCGTCACACACCACGACAGGATCGACGAAAGTCAAGAAGACGACATCCTGGCCAAAGCGTCCGCGGCAACCGGCAGCTCTCGCGACCGCACATTTTTTGTCGCCAACTACCACATAGATAAGACGAAAACAGGTCAGTAGCATCCGTCCCTTCTTTGCGTACATGTCTCCATTTCATACTAAATGTATTTACAACGCGTAAACCTTCAAAAAAGCTATGGGAGAGAGTGAGTGAGTGAGTGAGTGAGTGAGTGAGTGAGTGAGTGAGTGAGTGAGTGAGTGAGTGAGTGAGTGAGTGAGTGAGTGAGTGAGTGAGTGAGTGAAACATAGAAAGTCATTCCTCACATGTTGCTCACTGTAGGCACTGTCTCACCAACATACTTTCTCTTGCTCGCTCTCTCCCGCTCTCTTTCTTTCTCTCTCTCTCTCGTACACACACACACACTCTCTCTCTCTTTCTATTTTTGTCTCTTTCCATCAAGATTGTTGGAGTCAATCCTTCATATATCAATTTTTCTCTAATGTCATTGTGCGTCCTTTTGTATGTTTAGATTACCATACAGAAATGGAAGCAATGGAGGCCATGAAGTCGGCACTCAATGTCGCGGAGCGCTACGTCGTGATGCACAAGCTACAAGAACAACTGTAAAAATACGATGAAGCATCAAATAATAACGTACAGATGACAGGTGAGATATGCCATTATTGATTTGAAAGTTAGTTAAGGTATATGTGTAGGAACTTTCGCACCTCTCTTTCTTTAGGCAATGTTGATTTGATTATATGGATGACATCCGCGCGCGCATGAATTTTCGTCCGTTTCCAAATAAAAGGTTTCTACCATACTATAAATTGTACAAAGTAGGAGCAAAATGAGCAAATAAATGCCGTAAATTGGAAACAAAATATTGGAAAACGATACTTGTTGCAGAATACCAAAATCCATTCCAAAGGTCAATAAGAAAATGTGTAGGAATGAAAATTATTCACCATGCCAATAAAATATTACTCTGTGTGTTTAGTCATTTGTTCAACCTTCATGACCACCTAGATGTCATAATGAAAGCAACTTTTTTTGCCAAACTTTTTTTATTCGCACGCTCGCATCAGTTTTTGGGGTTCTCAGGGGATGTCATCCATATAATCAAATCAACATGGCGTTTGGAGAGGAGAAAGTTGAGAACTCGATGATATCACAAGATGTCGTCATAGACAAATAAAACAAGCCTTTTTTCTGACCGGTCGCTACCGTGGTTCGTGCGAGTTGGCCCGAGAAATTCTGAAAAACGCGGCAAATTTAGGGGCACGTGTACTGTGTAGATCTGCACTGCGATTGGTTAGGGCGGATCAACCTTACACTGTGATTGGCTAAGACAGGTCGTGCTCCGCCCGTGTTCACCACGTGATAGAAGCCCACTTGTACATCACTGTTGCGCAACATCAATTCATGACCCCATAGGTATCTACATTACTGATTACTGTTTTGTTATCAAGCAGGGAGGTCCAGTGCCGAGGAGATACAGTCAGCGACGGAAAGCGAGAACGAAGACAGCGGTTCTAAGCGTTAGTAGGTCCAGAAATTTCCTGAATCCCGCTCGTTAGTTACATAACAAAGTAAGCATATAGCTTCCGAATACAGCCAATGCAATACTAGTATCTAACTATGGCCGTGTTTATGTGAAGTCACCCAAAGCGCTTTACATGTGGTTTACCCCGAAGCCGGTTTCAAGTGGCTCCATCTGAACGCTCCAAATCACATTAAAAGCGCCTCAATCCCAAACCACTTCTAGAGGTGGTTTCGAATCGGTTTTCCCGCATCGCGATTTGTGTCTGAACGCAATATGATTTCAATGTGACTTCACTTGGTCATGGATTACGGGGTGATATATCTTTATTTATATGCAATACCAAATTTTACGTGTCAGCAACTTAAAGAGTAGTAATGGTCAAATAATGTGTCCGTTCTAGGACGAGCTTCACCGCCTCTGGCGGGACTACGTCGGCATTCAGCCGAGATACGCTGGGAGGGGGGCACCGGCAAGCAGGTCGTTGACCTCTGACAATAATAAAAGTATATACTACAATAATGACACGCTACCTAGCGTGTTTTCATCAAACAATGAATACAGTTTCGGAGAATCGTGATAGGGCACGTTTTAAAAGGAATGTATGGCACGTGGACCAGATGTGAGGAATGTGAGTTACCCGAATCGCGGTTTGGGTGACTTCACATAAACACGGCCTATGTCTAGGTTTCATGCAAATGAGAGAGACTACGCAGATGAGATCATACCGGTGTATTATAAAGCAGTCAAACCCAGTAGTTTTTACTAGTAGTTTCTTAGTAGTTATCAGTAGTTCTATGTGTACCAATTGTCTGTTTTTTATACCAAATGTTTCTTCTGTTCCTGCAATTAGCCCTCGGGCATGAATTTGCAATAAAACAGTTACTATTTCTTGTCAAGCATGCCCTCAGCTGTCTTCTTTTTGCATAAGTCGTAGCATAAGTTCGTTTAAAAGAAATGGTGATCATATATGGTACACGTACATGATGCTCCTTGTTCCACAAAGTTAGTTAACATAATTCATGTAGTCATTTGTACTTTATTTTGTGCTTTCAACTCAGCATTTGGGCCTTGAAAGTTAGCATCTCTTGAACTGCCTAGTAACGAACCTTATAACATTTGATATTGTTATACTGTTACTGTTTTGTCGTCTGTAAGCCTTAACAAAGCTGGATTTTAGCAAATACATGCATACCCTGCATACAGACAGTGGTAGTCATAGACTTGCATGCACTCTGCATACTACGAAGTGGCTACATAAGAATACCACACGAATGCTTGGTAAGACGGAAATGACTACGGGGGCAGAGCTTTCTTTATGGCTTTCTTCTGCCCAATCGTCAGGCTGATGTCATCCAAGCCCTCCCGAAGGTCGCTGACGTCATAGATGTCCTTGTCTTGCATCTGCTTGACCAGGGCGTCGGTGCGATCTCTGTCCCAGTTGTGCGCCTTCCCGAGGGTCTGGATGAAGTCACCGACTGACTGGGACTCGGGGCCTGTGGAAACATATTGCATATGCATTGAGACCAACTCCCATATGATTGTACTTATGATTGTACAATATCTATGTATTATATGTGTGTTTGTGTTTGTGTTTGTGTGTGTGTGTGTGTTTGTGTGTGTGTGTGTGTGTGTGTGTGTGTGTGTGTGTGTGTGTGTGTGTGTGTGTGTGTGTGTGTGTGTGTGTGTGTGTGTGTGTGTGTGTGTGTGTGTGTGTGTGTCGTGTGTGTGTGTGTGTGTGTGTGTGTGTGTGTGTGTGTGTGTGTGTGTGTGTACGTGTAGGGGCATTATCACTAGATTATAGCTTTAAACAATGTTTAGTGTTAGATGTACAAGGGTAAGATGTAACGAGTCGTTCGGCGTGCCTGCAAAGCTGGTGTGTTATACCGGCTGTACAATGAGATACAGAAACTTACCGCTCCCTTTTGCCTGACGTTCTCTGGAGTGCTTCTCACGCTGCAGCCGGACCTTGATGAATTTTTCTGCCGCGGTCACTGCGGTGTCCAGGATGTCCAACACGTTCAGCACCGACTCCGGGTCTTTCTTCACGTCACTTCCAGATGCCAGGTGGTTGATGAAAGGAAAGGTTCTAAAAAAGAGGACAGATACAGGAATTTAATTACTCAAACACATTCATATACTGAGTCAGACAGGAGTCTAAATCCCTCCTGCTATGAAATTGCAACATGATGTAACCCAACACCAGTTACCATGGTGACAGAAGGTCATCGACCTTTTTGCTTTGGAGAAGAAGAAGAGGAAGAAACAGAGCAAAAACAATATGTTTTCCTCGGTAAACATAATTAAGGAAACAAACCTGAGAGTAGGATGTAGCACGCTCCATGGTCAATAAACTGTAAATAAAAAATCACCCCAGTGCATATTGTTGAAAAGATATCATGTCCAGGTACCTACTTGTCTATGGGACTTCCTACTGCAGCAGACAATTCCTCCATGATTTCACGTCGTTTGTCTTCGTCCTTGAAGTCGTTCTCGTTTTCAAAGGCTAGAGCAGCGAGTGGGCTGTAACCTGGGGAATGTATGGAAAGGTAGGGGGAGGGCAGTCAGCACTATTTGTACTGGCAGCGAAATCCAACAGAACTGTAGGCAATGTTTTATAGAGCTGAAAGCCAATCGTAGAAAACTGCTCACAAATATCATTTAATAAAGAATTATGTATGATTTTTCCTTTGAAACCCTCTCGCAGGAAATACTATTTCAGACTTTTTTTTAATAATCTGTTTCAATATTGTTGTATGTATATGATCTGCAATTAGCCTCCGGGCACGAATTTGCAATAAACTTCTCGCTAATATTCAAAATTTTCCGGGGGGACATGCCTCCGAACCAGCCTAGGAAGCTCGCGCCATCGGCTCTCGCTGGTCTCTCATACAGTGGGAAGAACACAACCCCACCCCCTTCAAAATCCTGGCTACGGACATGCACAGCACGAAAACACATATTTAAGCCAACTTTACGAACTGCGTTAAGAGGTATTAAAGGCGGCGAAATATTTTAGCAGCCTTTACGACATCGGAAAGGCAACTGAAAGGTAAATATGGCCTTTCCGTAACCTCTCCACATGTGTAAATGTCACGTTAATATAACGTGTTTCCTTCCGTAAGCTTTACATGGACTTAAATATAATGTAAATAATGCATTGCGGTAGTGAGTTAACTAGAGGTATCTCAAAGCCATATGATCTTTTTAATTATTATGAAGTCCTTACCAACCTCGCGCGACTAAACACACGCATTCTATATGCTTTAATCTTTGATTTTACCTGAAATATTATATATCTTCCATAGTTTCTCGCTGAATCGCCGCAAAATGTAACATTATTATGCCTAGTCGTTTCTATATGTTTATGTCTAGCTTTCCAAAAACATACAGTTCCTTAATATGGTTTAGGGATTACCTTTTGCCCTTAGGTAGTCCTTCATAGACTTCATCCTCTCCCTGTACTGCTTCAGTCTGGGGTCCTTGTCCACCATCACACAGATGACGCCGTGGATCTGCTCGCCGAGAGGCGCGTCGTCGGCCCGTTCGTGTTGCTCCGGAGCAAAAGCCGCCTCATCTGTTGAACGCTCGATCGTCATCCCTGGGCGGATCCTGCCTGCAAACATTTTTTTAACAAGAAGTCGTAGACATCATCACTCCATAAAATCGTTTGTTGTTTTGTTATCTTTTAGTGTATTGTTACCTAATATGTTACCCTAACATCACAACCACACACCATCAAAAACCAACAGCTCTATCAAAACTTTATCTATTTCAAACACCAGAAGCAAACCTTGCAGCAGGGATGAGAATCCCTGAATTGAAAGAGTTTGCGTACAGAAAAAAAAGTTACAATAGGCAAGGCAAACAATATACACAAATGTATACACACCCTCATATACACTATAATACATAAAAAATTTGTACCAAGCAAAAAAACTATATACAGATGAGGTTTAGGAAAGATAAAACTAGTGATATGTCAGTTCTTTGTTGTATAGGGCTAGTTATTGTTTTAAATTCTTACTGCAGTACCAAGGTCAATCACCAGGGACCCAAACTCATTCAACAGAATCTAACATACCCCACCAACCCACCTGCCAAATATCATCCCATTCGATCGGACAGATCTTGAGATATACACCAAAACATCATCCAGACTAAATACAAAGACACGCCATTTTATGGAGTGTAAAAGGCATGAAAGCATGTAACGTTTCCTTTTAAGTGCAGGCCTTTTATGTGCCACTGCGCGTTTTACATAATATATGTCATCCAATATAATTTTTAACGTGCTACTACGAGAGCATCCAGGGCGAGAACGCACGTGCATGTGAGCTTACACGCCAAAACAACCGTCTTTCTTTATAGTGTTGACTTTCTCAGTTCTTTTGCTCATATCTGACATGTATAGAACCTGCATAGTAGCATGTAGCATAATAAATCAGCAGAAAATAGACAATTCAAAACATTAATTTTTATTTATTTTATCATCAGCTGACTACAACAGATGAAAAACATTGATATACCTGTCAAGATTTTCTGTAACTCCTCAGACCACCCCTTGTCCAATTCAAAGTAGCCCCTTGTGTCGATCAACCTAAAGTTGAACTTAGTGAGGTACTCTTCCAGGTGGATGGTACCCTCCTTTCCCGTGCTTTGTGTAATGGCAGTGGCCTCACCTGTTATTTCAAGTAAAAAAAAAACAACCACAACAACATTACTAGTAGAACGTAAACGTAAATACGCGGTGTTTTTTTTTTATTCTTTTTTGTTTATATTCCAACAATTCATGACCAAACATGCCAACGGCACACTCAAGTTATATCAACTTATTTTATGCCGCCACCAACACAGAGTACAAATACAGGACAGGGCAATACTCATTTTCACTTCTTGAGTTAAGTGAGGAAAGTCGTGTAAAGTGTCTTTCCCAAGGGCACAAGATCAGTGGCATGTCAGGACTCGAACCCAGGACCTCTTGGTTCCAAGTCGAGCACTCTGCCGCTAAGCCACACGACCCCACGACCCCGCTGACTTTTTCAGCGATGTTGATGATACCTATTGTTGATTTTACTTCATAACAATTGGTCTTTCGGACCTACTCTAAAATGAATCCATTGTACTTAGTCCCGTGTGTGCTGAGTAAACATTTCGATGCTCTTACCCGGACCCATCATGACTTTTTCAGCGATGTTGATGAAGCTTGACTTCCCACTTCCTGTCGGGCCAATCATCGCTACAAAGAAACGAGAAATACAATAGAAAACGTTTGTGAATATGTCATATTCAACAGAGCAGCAATAAATCAGTACAAAGATACTGTAATATTGGATATTGAACATCCAAGTACTGAGAAGAGAATAGTGGGAACTTTGTCCTTTTTTAGTATATCATTGCATCTCAGGCGAAAGAGAAAGGAGAGAGAAGAGAGAGAGAGAGAAGAGTTAGATAGAAGAGAGAGAAGAAGGGAGAGAGAAGATAGGGGAGAGAGAGAAGAGAGAGAAGATAGGGGAGAGAGAGAAGAGAGAGAAGATAGGGGAGAGAGAGGAGAGAGAGAAGATAGGGGAGAAAGAGGAGAGAGAAAATGGGGGAGAGAGAGAAGAGAGAAGAGAGAGAGAGGAGACAGAGAGAGAAGATAGAGAAGATAGGGGAGAGAGAGAAGAGACAGAGAAGAGGGAGAGTAGAGGGAGAGTAGAGGGAGAGTAGAGAGAGAAGAGAGAGAGAAGAGACAGAGCGAGAGAGAAGAGAGAAGAGAGAGAGAGAGAAGAGAGAGAGAGAGTAGAGAGAAAAAGAAGAGTGTTAGAGAGAGGAGAGAGAGAAGAGAGAGAGAAGATAGGGGAGAGATGAGAGAGAAGATAGGGGAGAGAGAGAAGAGAGAGAAGATAGGGGAGAGAGAGAAGAGAGAGAAGAGACAGAGAAGAGGGAGAGTAGAGAGAGAGAGAGAGAGAGAAGAGAGTGAGAAAGAGAGAGAGAGAGAAAGGGAGATAGAAGAGAGAGAGAATCTGACCCACCTATGTTAATATTCTCCATCTCCTTGACATCTGCCGGGAAAAATTTGCCAAGCCGCAGTTTCGACCCAACTTCGTACTCCTCCAGGTCGTTCTTTATCCGCAGGTACGTCTCCTTTACCTCCTTCATCCTCTGACTCCCACGGCGCTGTTCGAACTCTTTGACAGCTTCAGCGATGCCTCGTTGTTCGGCGTCGTCGTCCCAACGGTCGTGCCATCTTACTACCTCCTCGGTCTCCT
>NW_017804575.1:3164611-3177568 GCF_001625305.1 Branchiostoma belcheri
AGGAGAGATGAGAGAGAAGANAGTGAGAGAGAGAAGAGAGAGAAGATAGGGGAGAGATAGAAGAGAGAGAAGATAGGGGAGAGAGAAGATAGGGGAGAGAGAAGATAGGGGAGAGAGAAGAGAGAGAGAGAGAAGAGTCAGAGAGAGAGAAGAGAAGAGAGAGAGAAGAGAGAGAGAGAAAAGAAGAGTGAGAAGAGAGGAGAGAGAGAAGAGTAGGGAGAGATGAGAGAGAAGATAGGGGGGGAGAGAGAAGAGAGAAGATAGGAGAGAGAGAGGAGAGAGAGAAGATAGGGGAGAGAGAGAAGAGAGAGAAGATAGGGAGAGAGAGGAGAGAGAAGATAGGGGAGAGAGAGGAGAGAGAGGAGACAGAGAGAGAGAAGAGAGAGAGAGAGAGAGAGAGAGAGAGAGAGAGAGAGAGAGAGAGAGAGAGAGAGAGAGAGAGAGAGAGAGAGAGAGAGAGAGAGAGAGAGAGAGAGAGAGAGAGAGAGAGAGAGAGAGAGAGAGAGAGAGAGAGAGAGAGAGAGAGAGAGAGAGAGAGAGAGAGAGAGAGAGAGAGAGAGAGAGAGAGAGAGAGAGAGAGAGAGAGAGAGAGAGAGAGAGAGAGAGAGAAGAGAGTGAGAAGAGAGAGAGAGAGAAAGGGAGATAGAAGAGAGAGAGAATCTGACCCACCTATGTTAATATTCTCCATCTCCTTGACATCTGCCGGGAAAAATTTGCCAAGCCGCAGTTTCGACCCAACTTCGTACTCCTCCAGGTCGTTCTTTATCCGCAGGTACGTCTCCTTTACCTCCTTCATCCTCTGACTCCCACGGCGCTGTTCGAACTCTTTGACAGCTTCAGCGATGCCTCGTTGTTCGGCGTCGTCGTCCCAACGGTCGTGCCATCTTACTACCTCCTCGGTCTCCTGCGCCGGTGATAAACACAATTTACGGGGCACTTTTGCTACATATTTTAAAACCACGCACACAACAAGAAGAATTTGCTACTCTGGGGAGCTTTCGAGACTCACTCTTGATTTGTCTCTTCATCAACCAGGTTCTTTTACAGGGTGGCTATTGACAGTGCAAAAGATTATATAGACACACAATGCTGGGCGTTCGTAGATTAAAAACGAATGAGGGGCATGTTTACAAACAGCTAGGGTTTACATGCTTTTCAGGTACAATGTATGTAGATTTTATTCTGTTCACAGAAGATCGAGAAACAAATGATGTCATAGGAAATACCTTTCCTCGACAATAGAACATTGTATGACTTTGTAAAAAAAAAATACAATGTGAATATAGCGAGACACCTATTGTATTCATTCTTACGCTTTAAACCAGTATTGAAAGAAAGAGGATAAATTTACCTCCTTAGATTCTGAGCCTCCCATTCTTTCTGCAACGCAGGATTTCCGTGCGCCCTGAAAAGTGTCCGTTTCATAAAAATGTTCGTCAAAAAAACGGAGCATACAAATATTCAGATGTGCGTTACGTTTACAAACAGTAAGGCTAGTTACGGCAGACAAACACGACTATCCCTAGCCTGGTACATGGTGTCCATTCTATCGTGGTTTGGGCGGGCTCTCTTCGGGGCAATCCAGGCGCTATCCCCGCCCGACTCAACTGGGCACCCGTAGGAGTTTGTACGGCAAGAGTTCAATTAGATCACCGCAATATAGCCTGGTATCCAGTCTATCGTGGTTGGGGCAGGCTGCCTGCGGGGTTCCAATAGTTTCCCCCCGCCCAGTACAAAAAAACCGCCCGGTAGGACCTTTGCTTATAGTGTTTGGCACGCAAAAAAAAAGCGTGGTGGGGCTAATCAAACTCCCGCCGTGAAAAACCTACCGGGGGAACCTAGCTCGGGCGGGGAAGAGCTTCATCAGCCCCGAACAAAGCCCGCCCCAACTACGGTAGACTGGATACCAGGTTACCACGATATCACGCCGTGCATTATATTCATTTCTGCGATGTTCGTTACGTTTTACAAACAGTAAGGTTGTCTCTGTACGTAACATAAGGCAGAACATCAAGATTTGTAAACAGATTTGCAGGATGTTTCCCTTTAACAACCCCCTACCTACCCCACACCCTAACACACTCACACACACACAAAAGGTGCCATGACACTATCCTACAGCGCCACCTAGCTTTAGCCGAAGTACTGCAAGTAGAGGGGAAACAATAATTTGCATTGCTCTCCTATTATGATATTCCTAATCGTATACATTCATTATTCAAGATTCAAGCACGACTGTATCCCTAGCCTGGTGTTCAGTCTACCGTAGTTTGGGCGAGCTCACTTCAGAGCAGTGCAGGAGCTCTCCCCGCCCGACTCAACTAGGCACCCGTAGGAGTTTGCACGGCAAGAATTCAATTAGACCACCACGATATCGACGTCGTGCAAATCTCCTACGGGTGCCGAGTTGATTCCGGCGGGGACAGCTCCTGATGTTCCCGAAGAGAGGCCACCCGAAACCACGATAGACCGGACACCAGCTACAGGCTAGACTATCTTTCCGATTTTCTCTCGTAAACCTATCGTAGGTTGAATGTGAAAGAAGCTTGTCAAATTAATCTTAGCGTGTACGTTTTCGTGACTCGAAACCCATGGCAATATAGCGTATGTTGTAGTGTTCAAAGATACAAAAATGTAGCCAAATTACTACAGGATATTTCTTTGAAGCGGCCTTCTCTCACAGCCACAGCGGTAACCGGTTAATGCGATACCCGGTTGATTCATCCAATGTATACATGGTACACGAAAGCGAAACCAAATGATAAAGAGATCACGGTTTCGTATGTTTTCTAGCCTTGGATGTTAAATTGTAGCCTGGGTACCATCCGGATTTTCGCTACGCAACGCTTGAAAAAATCATTTTCGATTTTTTCGAGCGTTGCGTAGCGAAAATCCGGATGGTACCCAGGCTACTTAAATTGGACAGAAGAAGAACTTTATTGCGCAACGGATGTAGCGGGTACAACGTATGGCAAAATATACATAGTTACATAGTTGGTGATGCATACATAGTTGCAATTGGTGATGCTAAAATATCTTAGCAATTCTACTAACTGTTTTAAGAATCTGGTCTACTTTCATAAACAATATTTAACAATAAAGAAACACTAATTATACTAATATAACTCTATTGATAGTAATGTACTATGTCAGGAATTTATTACATTTTCTAGTTTTGTCAGCGAATTGTGTATAAATTGGCCTACATAAGTGGATATATTGACAGGATATGACAGTAGCATATATTGAATATCTCTGTCTTTGTATGGGGTAGCGTTATATCGGTCTTACATGTAATATATTGTACAGTGTACCTGGTAATATTAGGCTGCATTCACTTGAATAGAACATAAACGGAGCTGACTTACCGAACAAATCTGCTTGTCAAAGCGCTGTCTCTGACGTTAGGTACCCCACAGTAGCTGATACACAGACTGAATCTTTGTGTTAGCTGTACGTTTGTTGCACAGTTCTTTTAGCTGACAAGATGCGAAACTCTCGCTGAAAGATAGGTTTGTTACGCACGTATGAAACGGAGTCAAGAGGGGCCCGTGGTATTATAACATGTGACATGCGCACTTGAAACGTCAGGCCAGGCGACCGAACTAAACGTTTGTTCATATGCAAAACGAACCGAAACCTTTTCGGGGAAGTTCTGTTCATGGTCTGACTAAAAGGTTTCGACGACCGCCCCCACACACTGTACCCGCGGCTCTGGGTAAGCTGTCACGGTGTCCACAACTGTACCCGGCGTGTTTCAAGTGTGGACCAGTTAGTCGTTGCACCTCAGTGCGTCAAATACAGCGGAACTTCACTTGCGTTCGTATAACGTAAGCCGGGGACTGGAAAAAAAATGGGTGGTTCAGTGAGTATCATTTTCGAAAATTCATTATTTGGAACTCATGCTTTTGCCGCTTTCTCTATATAAGAACGCAACAACCCAACAGACGTACATGTACTTATGTGCTGTTTTACTGCATATTATTAGCCTCCTGTGCAGGCCTCCGGGCGTAGTCTCTACCCAGACTAACTACGCTGGCTATATTTACAAGTGTAGGAGAATATTTGTCAGGGGAGTTTGGCCACCTTGTAGGTTTGACTGACTTCGGAGGGAAAGAAACTACCTCCCCGCGGCCGGACTCCCTTGGCCAATTTTACTCTCTTTTTTGCCGAATTTTACGATCCGTATTCCCGTAGAAAGGCCTGGTGGAGGCTACTCCGGGCGGGTGGGACTTCTGATACTGCGTTTTGTAGAATATTTAACGGAGCGGGTACAAACTTTCTCTGAGCGGATGGTTGTTCCTAATGGCCGGCGTTAAAAAAGAAGGCGTTAAAAATTCTTCAAAACGCAGTATCAAAACTTCCACCCGCCCTGTCGCCTGCACAGTAGGCTACTGCATATTATGATGAGTCGACAATTCAAGGAAGGACTTCGCTACGGTGAAGCTAAGTCGCCTGTACACAAACCAAGCTACAGTGCTGTGTTACACAAATCATAGGAGAAAACATTTTCAATATTTCATGTATGGGGTTCCAGCCATTACAATGAAATATTATGATTATGAAATACCTTTATTGTACATTCATGCCACGACGGGCTAGGTACAGGTCAAGACTTAACAGACACATAACAAACGTATATAGACAAAAGATGCACTACTTGACTTAGACATACATACATAAAGAACATACAAGGGTACTATACTAGGCTAATACAGAGTGTTCTAGTCATTGAGCAAATATAGAGAGGTCAACTTCTTCTCGCTTTTTTGTACAGTGGGAAATGTGGGAGCAGATCATGTTAATCTTATTGAAAATGTACTATGTTCTCAGGGAAGCAAGCCTGAGCCAAGAGTAGAATATGTCAACAAGTACAAGAACGTCACAAAGGATAAGATCAAGGAGGCTGCGGAGGAGAAGAGACGAGAATACGAGAGGCAGGAGAAGGAGAAAAATGAGCGTCTTAGACAGCTACAGGAGGAAGCGGACACCAAGAGGGTGAAGCTACTTGATTATAGCTTTGGTGATGTCCGCGGGTCACGATACTTCGCTAAAATCGACATCAGTGACATGCAAGAGGGAGGCCTGAGGATCGGACTGTTCGGACCAACTGGATCAGGGAAAAGCAGCTTCATCAACACGTGCGAGAGGGCCTTGGAGCCAGGCCTTCGCAAAGGTAAGTTCGCGTTGTACTTTTGCTAAATATGTTTTTTATTAGGATATAGGTTTTACCCAAGTGCCAGATGTGTTGTGTTATAAAATAAGATAAAATAAAATAAAATATGGCACGGGAAACGCTTAAAATGCCGTTAAATGCGTACTCAAACATTTTGAATACAGTAGATACTAGTATATGATATGTTGGCGGTAGGAACGAAGCCTGTCTTGGTCGACACTTGGTCGACACTTGGTCGACACTTGGTCGACACTTGGTCGACACTTGGTCGACACTTGGTCGACACTTGGTCGACATGGCACTGGGTTCTCTAGTGGTATACACTGTTCTGACATAATCGCACATCGTGTCTACCGCACGCTCGGACGTTTTCCCTCGGGTTGTGTCCACGCTGGCGCCGTGTACCCAAGCGCATATTCGCCGGCGATTTCGTGATGGCTTACACGAACGCTCCACCACGTAATGATTAAAAAGGAACGGAGTAACGTGTTATTTAAACATCACGCCCAATTTTCGTGCGTTAATTTCCATGTAGGAACTGCCGATATCCAGTCGGCGGGTGGGGAGGGCACCATCGCCCTGCAGGAGTTCCTGGACTACCTTCAGAATGACTTCCGTCTTGTCGACACTCGAGGATTCTTCCAACATGGTGCTGAGGAGTTCACAGCGCTGACCAACATCGTCTTTGGAAGGATCAAACCTGGCGAGGTACGTCTGTAGGCTTTGTACATTTTGTACATTTCAAATTGATCATGTTTTCAGTTCAAATTGATAATTGTGAAAGTGAAAGACACTATTTACTGGTTGATTGTACCAGGGAAATTTCCCTAGCTCTGTATGACAATCAAGTACAATGAACAGTGAACTACGGCTAAGCGATCATTTCCAGAGTAGCCTGCAAGCCTCGTGAACGAGAACAGTCGGGATACGTACTCAAAAAAACATACGCTATTGAGGCAGATTAACAATGAATGAAAGACCTTTATTGTACTTTTGTGCTCTAACAAGCTTAGTACAGGTCATGGGTAAACAGGGAAAAGAATACAGAAATGACACTTACAAACTATACATACTAATGTGATCTACTATTTACAGGTTCAGCTTCTTCTCGCTTCTTGACGCAGTTAAAGATGTACGCACATATTGAGCTAATGATACATAGTTTGTCAAGTTTCACGAGGAATTCGAATTTTTCTAATCTGTCTAAATGTCTAAAGCTTGGGAACTTATCTATTACATAAGTATAGAGGGAATCCCTTCTATATAATATGCAGTCAACTACAAAATGGCATTCATCTTCAATATTATCTAGATTACAAAATTAACTAATATAACCGCTGGACTACGCACAGTGCTGACTCTTGATATCTTACGTTGCTCTCTTGTCAATCTTGTCCCCTCCACAGGAGATCGTCTTTAAGCAGCATGCGGACAAGGAAGACTCGGAGGAGTGGTTCCCCAACTGGCTCCACGCTATCATCATAGTTCTGTCGGCGGCAGACCCCCGTCTACAAGACGGCAACACTCATCTGAACAATCTCAACACCGTGCGCGAATTCATGCGTCCGAGAGGTACGTTAGCCTCTACCAGGCACCGCGGATCACTGGAAAAATAGTAGAAATTGGCCGAAATAAAGGGATAGTATACCAGAGAAGATCCAGGGCCATAGAAGCTCCAATTTGCGACCCACGGCGTCTATGGTCCTGGATCTTCTCTGGTGTACTATCCCTTTATTTCGGCCAATTTCTACTATTTTTCCAGCGATCCGCGGTGCCTGGTAGAGGCTAGAGGTACGTTACCCATACTGATTATTTCACACATATCTACTGGGGTTTCGTTGTATGAATTGAAACTTCATTTCATGTATTTGGAGACATGTAAGAAACTTGTGAACAAATGCAACATGGTGCAGCTACAGCGTCTAATCAATTCTTTTTGTTTACCGAAGGAAAACATATTGTTTTTGCTACATTTCCTCTTCTTCTCCAAACCAAAAAGGTCAATGACTTGAACAAGACGTCTGTCACCATGGTAACTGGTGTTGGGTTGCATCATGTTGCAATTTTATAGCAGGAGGGATTTAGACTTTTGTTGACATATTTGTGGATGTGTTTCAGTGAGAGTTTTTTACCTTCGCATATGGTCTACTCTGTTAAAACAGAGTAGACCATATGTGAAGGTAAACATTATGCATTAGCTTTGCAAATGTTACCTTTCTAGTTTCTTCTTGCTTTTTTTACTGTAGGAATAGCTCCGATCACAGTCATTACGCACCACGATATGATCGGCGAGGATCAAGAAGACGACATCCTGGCCAAAGCGTCTGCGGCAACCGGCAGCGCCCGTGACCACACCTTCTTTGTTACCAACTACCACGTGGACAAGACGGAAAGAGGTCAGTAGGAATAAACAGAACTGTGGTGAAAATAACAAATCATTATACTATTGTGGTACATGTACATGCTCCTCACATAATCACTTGTTTCCTTTGAAACAAGACATTCAAAATTTCACGTCTACTTTTATAAGTATTTAGAGCTGTTATGAATTGCTTATTTTATCAATTAGAGTGAATTTCTTGACGATTCTCTGCATCTACCACTGACACGTCTTCCCTAGTCTCCACCAGACTCCTTTGCAGGCGGAATAAATAGTAGAAATCGGCCAAAAAGAATGTGGCCGGCCAGTGGAGTTGGCCGGCCATAGAGGGTCCAGTTTGCCTGCATAGAATTAAATGGGCCCTCTATAGCATGCCAACTCCCCTGGTCAGCTACATTCTTTTAGTCCGATTTCTACTATTTATTGAGCCTGCAAAGGAGTCTGGTGGAGACTACGTCTTCCCCACATTTGCTATCACATACTGTCCCGTACTCCTAACATTTACTTGGGGGCAATCTTTCATTCGTTTACACCAGAGCGAAGGAACATAATATAACATATATTCTCTCCGCTTTCTTTCTCAGATTACACGACCGAAATAGAAGCCATGAAAGTCATGCGGTCGGCACTAAACGTAGCGGAGCGCTACGTCAAGATCCACAAGCAACAAGAAGAGTACAAGAGGGAGAGTGAAGCAAAGAAGAACCAGCAAGTGACAGGTGGGAAAGACCAATTGTAACTAGATAACCGAAGATAACATTTTGCAAAGCAAATGCATAATGTTTGGCTTTCGCATATGGTCTGCTCTGTTTATTCGTACTTAAACACATTCACATATATAGTGACAGGAGTCTACATGTAAATCCTTCCTGCTATGAAATTGCAACACAACATGATGCAACCCAACACTATTTCATCCTTGAATTTGTCTCTATCATGTTAACTACTGTTAATAATTCTACACCGCAAGCCTTAGAATACAGGAACTGTTCGAACGCCATTAAATTATACACATTCCTTTCCTACGAGCAACTAATGTATCAGTAATTCTGTGTATAATATTCTCACGATCATTCTTTTTTTTTTATTTAGGGCCCCAAGAAACTGTGGAAGATTTCTTCCGCCGCCTCTCTTCCAAGAAGCACATCCCGGTAAGTACAAAGAGTGGTTTAACTACTTCTATTGTGTGAAGAGAACTTTAGTATCAGAACCAAATATGAATGAATTGTTAAAAAAAAAGAATATCACCAAGACAGGTATGTATTTTCGCATTGAACTTCTAAATTCAGATTGACCAGTATACATGTAACGATTGCATTGGAGGTATACATATTGGAGGTATACATATACGATGGAGGTATACACAGGAACAAGCGTGGAATGCATCACCAGAATACACTGAAAAATTTAAGTTTTTTAAATTTTTGATGAAACAACATACAAAGTACAAGACACAGTGGTGGACACCTCTAGCACATTGCTAAACAAATAACAAATTACGAAACAGCAAATGGAGCAAAATACATAGATAGCAAAGATTATTGATCATTCTGTAACACTAAATGTTTTTGAACATTTTTAAACATTTAGTCAATTATAAACCATTTTGTGACTTTATAGAAAAAACTTTATTTGCAAAATCATGCCCGAAGGCTAATTGCTTTTACAATCAAGTATAATACTCGTTGCAATACAGTAACAGGAGACAGGTAACAACTGTCTGGAAAAACTTCTACTTCTACTACGCTAGCTATTATGGGGTTCGACTTCTTCGTTGAAGGCAGCACTTGGATAATGAATAGTCCCACATTCAATATATTCATAAGTCCTGTTCGCACACTGTACATAGCTTGAGCGACTGCAACCCACCATCGATAAGCTGAAGAAAGAAGACATCACCACGTCCAACTCCCTCAGGGACAACTGGGCAGAAGTCCAGGGGGAACTGGCATTGAGTGACCGGATGGCTGGCTACATCGACAAGGAACTAGCTGACACGTTCAAGGAATAGAACCTTTAGGTTTCACACAAAAGCAGAAACGCTATCTCAAGTCATGTAAGAATACTCGATGTCTAATGCTCAAGTTAAGGAATGGCTAACAATAAATTGCAAATCTATCTATCTATCTATCTATCTATCTATCTATCTATCTATCTATCTATCTATCTATCTCTATGTATGCCGTATGGATACGTACACAGATTCTGTTGAAAATCTTGAAAGTGAAACCACCATTGATGAGTCATTGCCGGTTTCTATCGCTATCTATCTATCTCTATACACATATATACTAAGTATTCCGTATGGGTACGTACACAACATTCTGTTGAAAATCTTGAAAGTGAAACCACCACGATCGTCCTTGATGAGTCATTGGTTTCTATCGCTGGGTCTTATCTATCTATCTATCCATCCATCCAACCAACCAACCATCCATCCATCCATTCATTCATTCATTCATTCATTCATTCATTCATTCATTCATCCATCCATCCATCCATCCATCCATCCATCCATCCATCCATCCATCTATCTCTATACACACATATATATACTATGTATTCCGTATGGGTACGCATACAACATCATTCTGTTGAAAATATTGAAAGTGAAACCACCACGATTGTCATTGATGAGTCATTGGTTTCTATCGTTGGGTCTTATCTATCTCTGTCTATATGTTACTTAGTATTCCATATGGGTACGTACACAACATTCTGCTGAAAATCTTGAAAGTGAAACCACCACGATCGATGTTGTTTCGTTGATGAGTCACTGGTTTCTATTGCTGGCGCTACGCCCGCTACATATGCACGCCACTCACGTACAAAACAACTTTGGTTAGGCTCGAGCCGGAACCCGGTATGACTTCATAGTTAGGCCACACTCCACAGCAATTAAATTTTATGGATGATATCCTCCGCCGACTCCAAATCTAATGCGAGCGAGCGAAAAAAAAAACAAGGTGGGCTGAAAAAAACAAGGTTGCTACATTTTAAAATTTTGACTCAATCATTGTACAAATGGTTTTGATTCAGTGGGAACATCACATATACACAGCCAGCATCACATATCACTGCATCAAAGTAAGAAACAAAACATTAAATCAGAGCCTTTTCTTATTTCCTATCTTTATAGTTATCTACCATACACCTTCCGACATGGCAACAGACATCCTTGCCCATTTTCGGCATGGTGACCACTGTCAAAAGGCAACAAAATTTCTTGTTTTTTTTTTTTCAAAATCAGGCGAAAATTAATGCGCGCGCTGATGTCATCCATAAAAATTACTTGCTGTGGCCTTATTTCGCTGGCGCAGGCACGGGGGTTGACCTGTGACCTTAGCAAGGTTACATTGGCATGAGTTCAAAACAACCATACAGACAAAAGCAGGGACTGTGCATTTGATACTTCAACCATTTCCGAACTGAACTGAGTCTGCCGTGACTGAACTGCCAAAGAAAAAGAAGTTCTGTTTCTGTCTATACCGAGTTTCGTAAATTCCAGCCTCCGTTGAGGACTAGAAAAAAACAGTGACGATGAGCTTGAGTAAGATCAACGATCTTAAAACGTTTCTCCAAGCCTACGAGTTAGGGAATATTACCAAGAGTTTTCCAGACGCCGAGGAAGGTGAAATGGAAGACTTTGACGGCGTGCGGATAGGTCTGTTCGGTATAACAGGGTCCGGGAAAAGCTCGTTCATTAACTCGGTAGTCATGGCCCTGAAAGACGAGGACGAGGGACCGGCCGTGATACAGAGTACTGGTGCTGAAGGTGGGTGACATAACAGATATTCAAATGATATATTAAGTAAAAAAAAACATGTAATGTATGATGTAAACACTTACTTAAAGGCATACAATGCAATTTCTGGGCGCCAAAACTGAATTTTTTGAAAGCCAATTTTCTGTTCATTCTTCTAATATAGCAAGTGGAATTAAATCCTATGCCATAGCATACCGATATCTGTGAGGCAAAAATGTGATGTTGCTAGGGGAAAACCGTTGCTTGTTTTGTATCGTAGGCTGGCTTTAGTTATTTATGGGTGGTACCCAAAAATAAAGGGACGCGCGGCTCACGTAGCTTGTGTTTATATATATGGGCTAGTGCAAACGCTTGAAATATGAAATAATCATAATGGACAAAAATGTGCTACGAAATGGCAGTAAATGTCAATATCAGACGGATTTCCTCCTCCAGGATAATTTTTGTTGTTTTTGCCGCCCTGAAATTGCAGGTTTCTTTTAATTACAATTAAACATGAAAAATACAAGACATGGTGGTGAGGTACTCTAGCTATAACTAATTCTAAACTCACCACCAAACATACAAGTATACAGTGACAAAATACATGACAAAAACAACAGAGAACAGCAAATGGGTGGAAATGGATCAATAAATGGTAAGGAAGAACATGTTTTGTAGGCTATGTAGGAGTTAAAATAAAATTGCAGATGGATGCCTTAAAAGACGATTTGGTCTAGGTTGTTGTCCATTATATTTCTGATTACTTTGTCCATTTTCAAACACGGTACAATGTATACTCTCCAAGCAGAGGTTTGGGTTTGGGGGGTATTTTTAACGTGTTTTTAGGCCAAGTTTGGTGGGAAAAAAATTCAGTGCAAAAGAGAAACCAAGTTTGGTGGGGGAAAAAATTCAGTGCAAAAGAGAAACCCCGATAAAAAAAAGCCTACAAACACGCTAAAAATACCCCCAAAACCTCTGCTTGGAGAGTAACAATGTATACCTTCTGTACAGGAACAATCATTTTGGAAGCCTTAACGATTACCGACGGTTTCACCCTACTGGACACGCGAGGGTTTGACCTGCTCGGTGGAGACGCCGAGAAGGAAATACTGGCCATTCTGAACGGCGACATTAAAGACGAGAGCGGCATCGACAGAAGTATGTTATATTCCTGTTCGATTCAACATTTTAATAAGTTCCATGCTTCTTATTTCAAACTTTCTTCCTATTTTCTTACACAGCATGGGTTGTCATAATATTTGATCTTTCTCTGGGAAGATAATGAGTACCTCTATAGTTAGTAGTAGCTGTAAATGTAGTAGAGTATACACAGGAGGTAAAAAATATTGCGTTGTTGATTATTTAGCGAAGGCTTGAACAAAATATACACGCCATTTGGCTAAGGTATAGTAAAGACAACAGTGTAGTCGACATTTTGTTTCGTCTATGTTTTCTATATGTATATGTAACATGTGTTTTTTTCATGATTAACTTGCACGACAAAGTGTTCGTTTTCAAGCGAAGTAGATCAAGAGAATCCCACCATGTGTTCTTATTTGGTGGGATTCTCTTGATTATTACCTGTGTGTGTGTGTGTGTGTCTGTGTCTGTGTGTGTGTGTGTGTGTGTGTGTGTGTGTGTGTGTGTGTGTGT
>NW_017804575.1:3177588-3241709 GCF_001625305.1 Branchiostoma belcheri
ATAACAGAAAAGACCGTGAAAACGTCTCTGACAGGAGTGGGTACAGTACTGAGGGACGAGACTCACGTCGTGTGTTTCTGTATGATTGTGTTTATAACAGAAAAGACCGTGAAAACGTCTCTGACAGGAGTGGGTACAGTACTGAGGGACGAGACTCACGTCGTGTGTTTCTGTATGTGTTTATAACAGGCAAGACCGTGAAAACGTCTCTGACAGGAGTGGGTACAGTATTGAGGGACGAGACTCATGCCGTGTGTTTCTGTATGTGTGTTTATAACAGAAAAGACCGTGAAAACGTCTCTGACAGGAGTGGGTACAGTACTGAGGGACGAGACTCGCGTCGTGTGTTTCTGTATGTGTTTGTAACAGAAAAGACCGTGAAAACGTCTCTGACAGGAGTGGGTACAGTACTGAGGGACGAGACTCACGTCGTGTGTTTCTGTATGTGTTTATGACAGAAAAGACCGTAAAAACGTCTCTGACAGGAGTGGGTACAGTACTGAGGGACGAGACTCACGTCGTGTGTTTCTGTATGTGTTTATAACAGAAAAGACCGTGAAAACGTCTCTGACAGGAGTGGGTACAGTACTGAGGGACGAGACTCACGTCGTGTGTTTCTGTATGTGTTTATGACAGAAAAGACCGTGAAAACGTCTCTGACAGGAGTGGGTACAGTACTGAGGGACGAGACTCACGTCGTTCTGTGGTTCGTGAAGGCCAGCGACCCTCGGCTGCACACAGGAGCCTACAGATGTCACATGGACTTCCTACGACAACAGCTCTTACGGCGAGGTCAGTGATGTATAAAATATCCTACGTACAAAACAATAGATGGGTCAACTAATACTACTTGTTCTAAGGTCTAAACATTCTTTGGTATATTTACCTATTTGTACACAGTAAGGTTTATTGCCTTCTAGGATGAAATTAAATTTATCTATAGCATGAAATGTAACAAATTCTGTTTTCTACGTTGCCTCTTTCGACTTTTTAGCGGACTGCATCACAAACAAAATTCGGCTACAGCATGTATATGTGACAAACGCAGCCATGTTCAATGCTGTTTCGTTGGAGTGTACACAATGTATGTTGTGCACGAATAGGACTATAGTAGTTCAGGGAAAAATAAAGCCACCATTCGTCTGAAGCCTTCCACTTATCATTAATTTGTAATCTTTGTTTAAATGAGGACTTTTCCACACTTTATTTTCGGCTCGATTCTGTTTTTTTTAATAAAGGAATCTTAAAATACTAGGGTTTGTGTACCTTTGCGTATAACGTTATTAGCTTGGTAGAACTGTATATCGATATTGGTGTTTTCTGTTTTCCTGTATCCTGTTATATTTCATCTGACCCTTGCCTCCTCATTTATATATGGCCGCAATGTTAAGTTGCAGACCAATTTGAGCTTTTTCGTGAAAATGAAGACTCAAAGAAAGCAAAACAAGTAAACAAAGCTGTGGGACATTGTATGTTCCCACCTAATCAGCTTCCTGTTTCAGGTGTGGGAACAAGATAGGTTGCATGTACGTATATGTCAGGACTCGAACCTCGGACCTCTTGGTTTAGATCGAGTCGAGCACTCTGTCGTTTAATACGCCACGCGACCCCGACAACATTGTAACGTTCCCAATGACCTTCCTGTTTCAGGTGTGGGAACAAGATAGGCGCACGTGGCATGTCAGGACTCGAACTCGGGACCTCTTGGTTCCGAGTCGAACACTCTTTCGTTACGCCACGCGACCACACCAACATTGTAATGTTTCCAATGACCTTCCTGTTTCAGGTGTGGGGACAAGATCGGAGGCTGATAATGTCAGGACTCGAACCCGGGACCTCTTGGTTCCGATCGAGTCGAGCACTCTGTCGTTTACTACGCCACGCGACCACACCAACATTGTAATGTGTCCAATGGTCTTCCTGTTTCAGATGTGGGAACTAGATCGGTGGCATGTCAGGACTCGAACCCGGGACCTCTTGGTTCCGAGGCGAGCACTCTGCCGTTACGCCACGCGACCCCAAGAACATTGTAATGTTTCCAATGACCTTCCTGTTTCAGGTGTGGGAACAAGATCGGTGGCATATCAGGACTCGAACCCGTGACCTCTTGGTTCCGAGTCGAGCAATCTGCCGTTACGCCACACGACCACAACAACGTTGTAATAATGTTCCCAATGACCTTCCTGTTTCAGATGTGGGAACAAGATCGGTGGCATGTCAGGACTCGAACCCGGGACCTCTTGGTTCCGAGGCGAGCACTCTGCCGTTACGCCACGCGACCCAACCAACATTGTAACGTTCCCAATGACCTTCTTGTGTTTCAGGTGTGGGAACTATGACCATCCTCACGCACGAAGACGAGTTAGGCGCCCAGGAGAACACCCCTGCCGAGAGAAAGAAGCTCGCGGACGCTGCGCGAGAGATCACCGGCAGCATTCCAGACAACACCTACTTCCTGACAAACCTGATCAAGGGACAGACATTCTCCGACGAAAACAGACTGAAGGTTCTAGAGATCATCAAACGGTCACTGGAGCTCTCAGAGAGCACCATCAAGACACGGCAGACAAAGAGGAAAATGCGTGCAATGATGTCAAAACGTTAGCCTGTGTAATGCATTGTTACCTCCGGGGGAGGAGACATCCTTCCGCGGAAGGGTTTTGTGAGAGATGTAGATTTTCATGTTCGCAGCTGTTTCTCGCGTTTGGGTGGACGGATTCTTTTGAGACTCGGTATATGTTTTGCTATTGGGCTGCAGATGATGCACGTTCTTTTGTTTTTATTGTATATGTGTTTTCGGGCGTGAAAACGGTGCCTTTTGGTGGCCCCAGAACACAACTTTGAGCGTGAAATTGGTCGCGACCGTTGACCTTTGGCGTCTATTAGGTATTGTCGGTCTCGTCCACGAAGGTGACCCCTCGCACAGAGGGGTGTCCGGTCTCTATAAATTCTTTGTTTAAAACCCTATATAGAAATATACAAGCCCGGAGGTATAAAATCTCAGATTTTACTTGTTAGATATGGTTACAAAAAGCAAAGAGATCACTGCAGACATAGCTTTTCATCTCATTTATTCAGTACATAAATTTACTTTCACTGGAAAACGTTATAATTGATAAAAGTCGTGATATTAAACTCTTTCTCTAATAGTTATCCCTTTTTTCATATAAGAATTCCATGTAAACATTATATGGAAACATGAGATAACATGTCCTTATCTCATTTTTTTCCATATAAGCATACATTCAACCCTTATGTGGAGAATAAATGTGAGAAATAATCAAGTCTATCATTGCAGATATCGGCTCGTATCTAATCAATTGTTTCAACAATGATGGCCTTAACATTTAGTTTTGTCCAGCATAATTCAAAGTGTACGTGTATCAGTGTCCAAGAAAGTTCTAAATGCAGAGACAGACGTTTAGTCCGAACATCATATGACAACAAGTTAGAAAATACTTTCACTGTGTGGTATATTTTAACAAACATCATTATAAGTCGATAGATATTAACTATTGTGTGAATATATAGCAAGTTTGTTCATGGTATTTTATTCATTCACTTGATATGTGCAGTATTTTCTGCAAGAAATAAGACATTCGTATAACCTGTTTGTGTATTCCATTAAATTACTGATTGTTATTAAAAGAATAAAAATGCAATAACATCCTGGAATGAAATTTTACTTGTATTCATGGTCTATCGAACATTAGCTATAGTGTATCATACTTTTCAGAATAGAGTTTGGGCATAACGTTCTGTATTTGAAGTAAGTATATTTGAAATAGTTTACACATTTTATGCCCCGTAGCATACTATGATATCACCCATATCAGTGTATGGGAAGATAACGAAAGTGATAGTCCTTAAAATCCTTTATAGGGGACGTCTCTTCATTGCGTAGTGTCTAGTCAAGCTGAACCGGTGTAACAGTTCTGGTCCCCCCCGGAGGCGATTTAGTCTCCCAAGGGGCGAGATCGTCATGATCTGATATTTGGTCCCCAGGGGGGCAGAAATCACTAGGGGACGAAATCGCTGTGACACCAGGACTAAAGACTACATGTATTGCCAAACTTGGATATCTTTCTACGCGTCGTTTCGTTCCAGACAGGACTCATCAGGAACAGATAGCGGTAACAAAACAGGGCATAATCAGAAAAAAAGGGGCAATACGAAAGTGGCAACCAGAATATAGAGTAGGATATGTCGAATTCATAACACGTCCAGGCATGCTGTATGCATCACTGCAAACAAAGATTGGACAGATTATACCGGCTATTATGTATAAACTGTACATTGAACCGAATACTAAAATCGCTGTTGGTAACTTCAAGACCCCGTTCGTACCAAGGACACGACATAATTTGCTTCTGAAACGTTCTCAATCGGGAGGTTTATGCTGTGTTATTAGTATGGACTCCGATCACCCACCTACGTAGCCTGGTATCCAGTCTTACGTGATTGGGGGTATTGGGGTGTTCAGGCAGGTTGTGTCTTCGGGGGCTCTAATAGCTTCCCCCGCCCAGTGCAACAGGCCGTCCCGGTAGGAGAGTTACGCTAATAAGAGACAGTATGCTTGGGGATTTGGTTCGTGGAGGGCTAATTAATCTCTCGTGAAATACACACCGGGAAACCTATGTGAGGCGGGCGGGCCAGAGCTCTTACGGCCCCGACCACGATCAGACTGGATACCAGGCTACCACCTACGAACACCCACTCAAAGGCAAGTTGGCTCAGAGCCAATATCGCTGGTTTCGGTGACGCAAGGCTTGGCAGCGGACATTTGGCACGGCTGTGAGAGAGAGAGACAGGCGAGAGAGAGCGATCACAATTACCTCCACAGTCATGGCGTCCTCTCCGAAATCCAACGACGTTCTCATCATCAACTGTGACGAGACGTACCCGCTAGATTCCGTGGAGGCGCTGGTCAAAAAATCGTCTCAAACTACCCGTGTTGACACCGCTATCGAGCCGGTACGTTTTTCGCTGCCGAAGCTGGCAGAGGTCAGCGAGGAAGTGAAAGGAAAACAACTTCTGTGCGCCATTCTGGTTCTCAACGCACATGAGTCCCGACTTTCTATAAACGAGAAGAACGCAGGAATCGGCTACGCTGTTCTCTATAGGGCTCTGAGGGAGGCGTCTGACGGTAAGAATGTGTGCATTTATTTTAATTCACAATGGCTTTTATGAATGAAAGACCTTTATATATTGTACATTTGTGCTCTAACAAGCTAAGTACAGGTCATGAATAGACAAGGAAAAGGATACAGCAATTGCACTTAAACTATACATACTAATGTGGTCTACTGTTTACATGTTCGCCTTCTTCTCGCTTCTTGACGCAGTTATAGATGTACGAGCATATGGAACCAATAATACATGATTTGTCAAGTTTCATAAGAAATCTGAATTTTTCTACTTCATTTAAATGTCCAAAGCTGGGGAACTTATCTAGTATATAAGAATATAGGGAATCTCTCTATTATGGTATCAGACAGCTACAACGACCTACATGTATATACTAGACTTTCAGATTCTTTCCCAGCATTCACCACAATGTACTTGGAAAGAAAATTTAAATACATATTGACTTGTGACAGCCCCTATGCTATACATAGGAATATATATTAAAGACTGTATGGATATTAGAAACTCCTCCAACGATTGTATAAGTTGATACCTATCTCATACTAGCCACCCACTTTTGTATCAGATTAGCCTTATGAAAATGTAGTTGACATGTACTTACTTAAGTTAGTAGATGCCATACTTTGTACACTGTACAATTGTTGCGCAATAAAGTTATCTCTTGTATATATAATGTTGCGAGAAATAATAGAAACTTTAGTTGCAAAATCATGCCCGAAGGCTAATTGCTTTCACAATCAAGGACAGTACTACTCTGTGCAATACAATAATCAGAAGGCAGACAACAACTGTCTGGAAAAACTTATACTTCTACTTCTACTACTACGCTAGCTATTGTGAGAATAACGTTACACAACATGTACACTTGTGTAATTACTTGCTTATTTCGAGTACAAATATGCACAGGTGAACTTAGGGGCACTGATAATGAGCCCAAAAGCGTAAATTTTGCCAGAATATGGCTTCCTGAAGACTATAACGATTTTAGAAATAACGATCTTAAAAATATAGCAATATGATTCATGTTTTAAATCCTTTAATTGATAGCTGTTTTTTAATATTGTGATTGATTTTAAAGATGTCACATGTAAATTAGCATAATACTTCAGACTCTACTATTATGTAAGTCTGCTTTTTTCTAATAAAGTCATTGTCATTGTCAGGCATATGTAGGCATATGTTCTTAATTGTTCAAGAGCTAAGCATGAAACTTGTAGGCTAGGGACCATAAATACGTGCAAAGAATAGTCGCACATTGCTGAAGATTCTCTAGTGGGGTAGGATACGTAGTAATGTATGAATTTGTACATTTCAGGTCGAGTACTTGTTGTGATCGGCTCAGACGAAAAGTCCTCGGCGGCAGACGGGAAGGTCGTGTCCAACTGGGTCCGCTACAAAGTCGCGTCGCAGTTCGAAGACGAGTACCTCGACGGCAGGAGAGGTTTCGTGTTCTCCTGGGGGAAGAGCTACTACCCCGTGCACGAGGAAGCGTTCCAACAGTACCTGCGCGCCATCGGCAGTGGTAAGGACGGCTTGGACAAACCGTTCTCACCGGCCCCCGTGCATCGTCGTCCTGATCCAACGCCGATCCAACCGGCAAAACAGCTACCAGGACAAGGCCAAGAGTCAGCGCCAGCGCCTTCAGTTGTCGGCCCGCCACCTCGTGCATCCCCTAACGGTGACAACATACTAGTAGTCACGCCATCAACATCAGCACACCCACCAACCAACTCAACGAGTACTCGGGTAACCCAGCCGAACCCAGAGCCACCGAGGGGCACCCAAGTCAAATCTACAGGACCAGCTCAAACCCAGAGCTGGCCCGTACTACCCGAAAAAGGACACCCTAAGGCCCCAGGACCAGTAGATGTACAAAGACAAGAAACGGAAGACCGGTTGAGGGCTCACTTTGCTGAACTAAAACAAAAGTACCCTGAGTACCGAGGTAAACTTCTTGGCGTGATCAAGTATGGAAGGTTAGATGTGGGGTATACCTATGCTCTGGACGAGAGCGTTCTGCACTTTGAGGTTCCTAAATACATTACAAAAACGTTCTATGACGAACAGAAGGCAACTGGTGTGATAGATGTGGTTATCTACGAGGATCCCAAAGATGGCGAACTAGCGTTTATGTACTTGGACGCTACAAAGTCTTCTAAGTCAAAATCTTCTAGCGGTTGGCGATGGCTGTTCAGTAGGAAGTGACATCTGTAGATATTGTTTGCTCAGTATCTATAGTCATGCAGCCGCGGCATGCAAATTAATTAGTGTTCACTACAATATGCTTTAAAAATGTACTAAGCTATGAATTTCAAGTTAATGAATTAAACTTTTGAGAGAAAGAGAAACCCCTATACAGAATATCAGAACTAATAACTGGTTGGGCCAATCCAATAGTTGCACGTATATAATGTGAAAGTATGATCTGTGTAAGAATTATCTAGAACGTTCTTGTACTTTTTTCCTTTGGTACGAGATCAGAGATGTGTATTACTTACCCTTGATACTGAAACCATTGTGTTGATTTTCCACTTTAATGAAGGAGCAAAAATGTAATGTTTCATTGAAATTGATAAAACTAGTGGTATTCAAACTACGTAGGCTTGCAAGCTAGTTGTAGCATTTCATCCTTAAGAACCTGTCTTCAACCAATATTACAAAATTAACCTGTGTGAGAAAAAAGCTGTTACTGTCTATAAAAAAATATTCTGTAAATGGATGCAGCATGCAATGCTCGATTAATACCATATTCTGAACCAATCAAGGAACACTATAGTGGATGTACAGAATGTAGTTTTCGGAGCAAGTTGATAATTGAAGGACTGACTTTCATTCTTGCACCTTGCTGTACAGTATTAGCTACTTTTGTGGTATAAACCTAATTAATTATGCCCACCTTACCACAGCATATGTAACACTTCATTGGACTTTATCTACATGTATGTACTAGTGAGATGCAACAATTGATGTATTGTGAAGTCTGCTGATAACATCTGTGTCCATAATATCACCAGGGTCCATAATATCGCCACCTTGAGAAATAGTGTGCTTAAAGATATTTTTACTGCAACATACCCTAGGTATGTACATTTGATGTGTGAAGGAGTGCATACCAAAAGCATGTTGCAGTAAAAATATCTTAAAGCACACTATTTCTCAAGGTGGCGATATTATGGACCCTGGTGATATTATGCACACGGATGTTAACACTTCATTGGACTTTATCTACATGTATGTACTAGTGAGATGCAACAATTGATGTACATGTATTGTGAAGTCTGCTGATACAGTTCGACAAATACAAGAAATGTGTTGGATATGGCTCTGTTCACAATATATGAACTGTGAAAAATGTATCTTGTTGCAAGTGTCGTCTTTGCACGTGCCTCCCACATTATTGAAGTCTGAGTATATTGCTATATCATGACCAGCGAGAACTTCTATCCCTACACTACACCCTACGTACCCTGTGAAGATAATCTTTGGCATGGTCTTCAACAACAAAACCACAAGATGACCAAAGATGACACTGAATATAATCTTACTAAGTTTCAAAGTTCAATTCTAGGGATTCGAAGGAAAGCCTATATGTCGATCCAGATATAGCTACACCTAACACATCATAAAGTAATAATATATGCATAGCAAGGAAACCTAAAATAGTGACGACCTATCAAGTGGTCAAAGGAAAATAAACTAACAAAATCGAACATCAGTTTAAAACAATACACCATATATATAGACAATGCAAAGACAGAAGTGAAACATAAAAGTCACAAAATTCCATAATTCCAATTGATCCACACTAATGCATGTGTATTGTCCAGGTTCTTCAGTCTGACCAAGGAGGTTTTTAAACCTCCTTGGTCAGACACATCTGACAACTACTGTCCAAGCAGGGGTTGATGGTGGAAGATCGTTTGCTTTTTATATATGGCCCATTTTCTTTTGTCGCTACCACCAACTTGGTGATAGCGAGAAAAAAACACTTGGTGGTAGCAACAAAAAAAAAACACTTGGTGGTAGCAACAAAAAAAAAACACCTGGTGGTAGCAACAAAAAAAAACACCTGGTGGTAGCGACCAAAAAAACCACTTGGTGGTAGCGACAAAAAAACACTTGGTGGTAGCAACAAAAAAAAAACATTTGGTGGTAGCGACAAAAAAAAACACTTGGTGGTAGCGACAAAAAAAAATGGTGGTAGCGATAAAAAAACTTTTGGTGGTAGTGACAAAAAAAAACCCACCAATATTTGGTGGTGGCGACAAAAGAAGGGCCATATCGTATAAAAAACAAACGATCTTCCACCATCAACCTCTGCTTGGAGAGTTCTTACTACATACATATTCAAAACACCAAACCTTACGACCCTTGAACATGAAAGAACAACATGCCAAAGTGATGACTCATGCTAACAAGAAAAGTGACTAAAAAACAAGACCAGGCTACTGGATACAAAAAGGTAACATCTATAAATGGCAGTTCTCAGGATGTAAGGCCATACCAATTAAATTTGTTGTTTCTCGGATTTTTCCAGAAAAAATATGGAGCAACAGGGCAAAATAAAAAAAAAACAGGCTAAGGCACCCTGTGAAGGCTGGAAATGTTACGGTATGAGCCATGAAATCAACATACCAGGCTGGTTTATAATTAAAACTGTTACAATAGATTTTGAACTTTTAATGAAACAATGTTGCATTGTTACATTGAAAAACTTTAACAACTAGGAAGAAAAGGACTTTCTTCAACCATTGGGGCCAAAATATGTCTTTCCTTGATCATTTTGCAGTTGATACAGAACTTTTAATTATTATTATTTTTTTGCAAATCAGAAAAAAAATGGACAGGGTGAATCCGAGAAACAACAAATTAAATTGGCGTGGTCTAAATGTAGAACTAAAACAACAAGCTACTATTGTTTCAGGTGGAAGGAAAAATGATGATGAACCAAAGTGTTTGTTTTCAGATGTTCATATACACAACATATATAATTATATTTGGATGTCATAAACTGATGTATTCAATAAAACATGTCACCCAACAGGCCACCTCTAGCATAAAATCAGAGCACACAAAGGATCTCATAGATTTATCTTGGTGAATTGGACAGGTGTGTTTTAGTTCTAAGGCCACACCAATTTAATTTCTTAATGGATTTTTCTAGAAATATAATGGAGCTGGCGGGAGATCGAAAAAAAAATAAAAATAAAAACAGGCCTAGGCATCCTATTATGGCCCAAAATGGTACGATAGGAGCCATGAAGTCAACACACCAGGCTGGTTCAAAATTTAAACAATGAATTTTGAACTTTTAATGATACCATAGCATTGAAAGATGGAATAACTGTAACAACTAGGAAGAAATGGACTGTTTTTAACTGTTCAGTGCAAAATATGAGCATTTTGCAGTTGAATCTGAATCTTTTTTTTTTTTGCAATTCAGAAAAAAATTAAAGCAGGCAAATCCATTAACCAAGAAATCAAATTGGTGTGGCCTAATTAAGCTGATCACAGGCAAAATGCTGAATTACTTCTAAGACATCTTAAAAATACAGTGGGAACACTGGAGATACATACTTGTGTACCGCTATGTTGCTGTGCCTTTTATTAGACTCGAGCCTTTCAGAAAGCGGGTCAGAATTTAGAAACAAGAAAATGCACCCTCTGCTAATTACCAAAACTTAAACCATGTTTGCCTTTAGGTACACTTGTGAGCATACATGTATGTTGACCAAAGCCAGACTGGTGTTGACCAACCTGACTTTGAAGCATGTTACAGATCCGGCTGAACTTTTGATACCTTTGTTTAGGCCACACCAATTTAATTTGCTGTTTCTCGGATATTTTCAGAAAATATATGAAGCGACAGGGCAAAATAAATAAATAAAAAAAAACAGGCCAAGGCACCCCATGATAGCTGGAAATGTTATGATATGAGCATTGAAGTCAACATACCAAGCTGGTTTATAATTAAAACAATAGATTTTGAGCACTAGATTTTTAATGAAACAAAGTTGCATTGCTACATTGAAAAATTTTAACAACTAGGAAGAAGAGGACTTTCTTCAACGTTGGGGCCAAAATATGTCTTTCATTGAGCATTTTGCAGTTGATTCAGAACCTAAAATCTTCATTTTTTTTGCAAATATGAAAAAAATGGACAGGGCGAATCCGAGAAACAACAAATTAAATTGGTGTGGCCTTATGATGCAACTCATGTACCAGATGACTGGTTTGGAGCCATATGGGGATAACTGCACTTCTCCTATAGTCTCTATCAGGTTTTGGGAAGCGGATGGGAATAGATATTGGCCAAGAAGACAAGATGATACACCAGAGGAGTTGCTCTGCGCTGAGAAAACAGTAAGGCCACACCAATTTAATTTGTTGATTTTTGGATTTTTTCAGAAAAAAATATGAAGCGACAGGGAAAAAAATAAAAACAGGTCCAAGCATCCTATTATAGCCCCAAATGCTTCGACAGGAGCTATGAAATCAACACAAAAGGCTGGACTAAAATTTTAACAATGAATTTTGAACTTTTAATCAAACCACTGCATACTAGATAGATGGTGTATCATCTGTCTTTTTGGCTAATATCTACTCTCTCCAACCACTTCCTGGGGCCTGGTAGAGGCTAATTGTCCTTCTTTGCTTACAAAGGATAGCCTGGGTACCATCCTGGTGAGTTTACATCAACTCCCACAGTCGTAGCTGGTGGGAGCAACTGTGGGAGCCAGGATGGTACCCAGGCTATAAGAAGCAATGATGAGGATTGAAACACAAGTGGGCATCTGCAAACCCAATGACTGTACTTCTATAACCTGTGGGGAAATTAGTGGTAGCCTGGGTACCATCCTAGCAACTGTGGGAGCGGATGTAAACTAACCAGGCTAAATTAGTGGGTCACTCAGTTGGATTTACAATTTATGGCTACCATGATGACAATCAAAGATGCTAGTTAAGCCTAAAGCAGCATCTTCAGCTGTCACAAAAACTATTAAAACAAAATTATACACTGCAGCCTGTGAAGGTGTTTGAATGCATGTAAAAAGCAAAAATAAATTTATATTCTTTCTTAACAGGTGGGTTCCAGTTCAGAGCACATACGACCGTGCAAGTGCTGGACTTCCAACAGAAAAACAAGTCTATAAATACTATTCAATCTTCTGTCACGGTAGAAGGCAAACAACTGATAAGTCACACAATAGAGGGCTCAATTGACATATCAAGTTGAAGATATTTGTGACTGTACAAATGCTGTACAAAGGTCTATCATTCACTCTCCTGTCGACATGGGAGAAGGTAAATAAAACCATGTGTCGCACAGAAGAGGGCTCACTGAACAATAGATTGATTGACAGAAGTGAAAGTAAACAGTGAGTTACCTTGCAGCCTCCACTAAATTTTATCAGATAATAATGCCACACCAATTTGATTTCTTGGTTAACGGATTTTTCTAGAAAAATAATGGAACGGGCGGGCGAAAAATAAATAAAAATAAAAACAGGCTTGGGCATCCTATTATGGCCCAAAATGGTACGATAGGAGCCATAAAGTCCAGGCTGGTTCAAAATTTGAACAATGAATTTTGAACTTTTCATGATACCATTGCATTGAAAGATGAAATAACTGTAACAACTATAGGATAAAAAGGGCTGTTTTCAACTGTTCAGGGCAAAATATGAGCATTTTGCAGTTGATTCTGAATTTTTATTTTTATTTGCAAATCAGAAAAAAAATGAAGCAGGCGAATCCGTTAACCAAGAAATTAAATTGGTGTGGCCTAAGCAAATCTTTAAAAAAATGTTTGCCTTTAAAACACACTTCTAAGCATATGTTGACCAAAGCCAGACTGATGTTGACCCAGACTTAGCTATCTTCCAGATTCATCTAGTGGGCATCTAAGAAATGCTCAAATTGAACCCAATGAAACCACCTGTTATGCTGTACAATAACTTTCCCTGACAATGTGATTGAACCCCACACCCATATACAAGGATCATACAGTCAAACCTGTCCAAACCGGCCACTCTGGGGACCAAAGAAAAGTGGTCACCTTGGACAGGTGGTCTCCTTGAAGAGGATCACCTCACAACATGACTGAGACACAAATGGTTTCCAAGTCGAGATGTTCTAATGTCAAATGCTGCAAATGCATGTGGGGAGGGTGGCACATGGAACAATTTACCTCGAACAAAACATCATCCAGCAGTCAAGGTAGACTGGCTGGTTTCTCCATGATTTCTCATTAGTTATCACCAATAATCAACATGATCGAAAATGATGTATGGGCAGGTATCAGGCCTTGGGCGGACCGAACAAAGGGTGGTCATGGTCGCATTAGCCAGGTGGTCACCTTGGACAGGTTGCTTAATAGTTGGGTCAATGGGGAAATATTTGAGAAAAAGCAGTCACCATGGACAGGTGGCCTGCTTGAAGAGGTGGTCTCCTTGGCAGGTTTGACTGTGTAATGCCACCATCTTTCCATCTTTCTTCCTCTAGTCATGGGTTATCATGAACATCATACCTTATGACCTGATGGAACAAATTAAGAATACTACAAATATATGAATTTTCATGCCAGCATTAATGAAATCTAAGTTTAAGGTTCATCTGTGTTGGTAGAATTCATTCTAATGTGATTTTCAACACAAGGAAAAGTTGTACTTGCTCCAGTTTTTTCACTGTACAGCACTAGTGTGTAACTGTAGAGATACAGAATTCAGAAGACAAAGACATTGGTAATTATGAAATTCAATGTAATCGCATGTTGTGAAGGCGATTGAATGTAAAAGCAAAAAGGAAAGGAATTTATACATTTTCTAGTGTGTTCATCAATTCAGAGCACATACAAGTATCAACTTAAAGATAAAAAGTAATTTGTGACAACGGAACCCAGAACCGTACAAGCATTTGGCATCCAACCAACAGAAAAACAAGTCTGGTACCATTCAGTCTCTAGTCACGGTAGAAGGCAAACAAACTGATAAGTCCCACAATAGAGGGCTCAAGCAACATATCAAGTTAAAGATATTTTAAGACTGTACAAGTACGTGCCTCCAACAGAAAAACAAGTCTATCATTCACTCTCCTGTCATGGGAGAAGCCATAAGTCACACAGAAGAGGGCTAAAGGAACAATAGCCTGACAGAAGTGAAAGTAAACAGTGAGACACCTTTTGGCCTCAGTGATTGTGTGAACTGGTTCATTAAAACAACCTTTTAGGCAATTCAGCTACTTTCCAGCTAAATTGAAGCAAACCTTTTTTGGCATACACTGTACACTTGTGTACATAGTTACAGACCATCACTGGTATCAGTGCTTTATGGCTGTTCAGTAATCTATTGTCAGTGCAGAGTTGATTAAGTCTACTGTCATTTTAATACGTCACAAGAAATTTTCTTTCTTTCTTTTGTCAACTTCAAAATTAAATAATGCTTAAAGGCATCAATATTAAGTACAATAATAGATACGACACTATAGTAACTAAAACAATAGATACAAAACTTGCCAACCATTATTTTTGTGAATTCATAGCGTGCTTGCAGCATTTTCTCATTGTCCGAAAAGTCTGGGCAGACTTATTAATGACGCACATTCATGCATGAAAAGATGAAATATGATTTTCAGATGTCAGATGATACCCTAGTCATGGCTAAATGTGCAAATTTCGAACTACAATGTTCACTACTTCAAAAGTGAAAGGAGAACATGTCATGCATAATTTAGCAGTGAGTCAGGGTGCGAAACTAAAAACAAGAGGATCTTTACAAGTGAAAGGAGAACATGCCTTAGGCCACACCATTTTAATTTCTTGGTTAACAGATTTTTCTAGAAATCTAATGGAGCGGGCGGGTAAAAAAAAATAAAAACAGGCCTAGGCATCCTATTATGGCCCAAAATAGTACGATAGGAGCCATGAAGTCAACACACCAGGCTGGTTGAAAATTTAAACAATGAATTTTGAACTTTTAATGATACCATTGCATTGAAAAATGGAATAACTGTAACAACTAGGAAGAAAAGGACTGTTCAGGGCAAAATATGAGCATTTTGCAGTTGATTCTGAATTTTTATTTTTATTTGCAAATCAGAAAAAAATGAAGCAGGCGAATCCGTTAACCAAGAAATTAAATTGGTGTGGCCTTAGCAATGTCTGAGGGTGCCAAGCTAAAACCAACAGGATCTTCAAAAGTGAAAGACGAACATACAATGTACCATTTCAATGACTCAGGGTGTGAAACTATAAACAAAAGGGCTCGAAAATTCATTTTTGGGAATAGGTGCACTGGTGCACCGGCACCCAACCTAAAAAAATTAGGCGCACAAAAAAGTTTTTGGGTGCACCATACGAAACAAAACCTAGTAACAGATTCTTCAATCTGCTCCTCTTCTGAGCTTTAATCTTAATTGGGAGCTAACTTGAAAATCTTACAAATCAAGTACATTTATTACAACAAAGATTTTATTATTTTTCTGATACTTGGATGCCAAGAATATCCTGTATACCATTACACATTTGATATGACACACAAAAATACCTACAAAATATTTGGGTACAGAAAGAAATTGGGTGCACTCCAAATTTGGGTGCACTAAGGTGCACATTGACATGCACACAGTATTTTGAGCCCTGAACAAGGTGACCTCCAAAAGTGAAAGGGCACATGCATCCGGCATGGGTTACACTGTTACAGTGTACAAAACAAGTGAACAATGGCTTCAAAAGTGAAAGGGCACCTAAAGGAGTGATGACTCATGGCATGTGAAACTAAAAACAAGACATCATCAGAAACTGGCAACATGCATCGGGGATGATGCAAGAATGGATCAGAGAGGACACTAACATTGTGGGCAGTTTTGATAAAGAAGACCAAGTTAGACATTTCACAATTCTGTCTGATGCTTTATTGCGCTCTCCATGTACATGTATCTTCGTCCTGTTCCATCATTTTCAAAACAAACAAATGGCAGCTATACCAGCTGTACACTACAGGATACAGATTTCTTCAAAGTGGATGTTAATGAATTTTAAAACCATTTTTGAAACTCATATTACAAAGATTACACTGTAGAATCACAATGTCATGTACGTCAAAATGCTTAAGCACCATCACTGAATGGTATATTTTTGTATTCTCAGTTAAGGAGAGTGGTGAAGAGCTAAATTTTTTGTATTACATGTACCTAAATTATCTTTTACTATAGAGTTTGAATTCACAGGACTGGTGACATCTGTCCATGTGGATATTAATAAACTGTGTTTTAAATGATAACAGTTCTTGAATAGCAAAGTTCTTTGGTCACAACCATTTATTTTTCACGAGCCGACGTTTTGGTGACCGTCTGTCATCTTCATCAGGGCAATTCTGACTGGTTTACTGTGCACTGACACTAGATGTTACTTGTTGCATATAGTGCACTAAAGGTGTTAAAAAGTTCACAGTGCTAACACCTTTAGTGAACTATGCACCAAGTAACATCTAGCGTCAGTGCACAGCAAACCAGTCAGAATTGCCCTGATGAAGATGACAGACGGTCATCGAAATGTCGGATGGTGAAAAATAAATGGTTGTGACCAAAGAACTTTGCTATTCATTCGTTTACCAACCTGATGAAATTATTTACGAAAAGAGTTCTTATTTTATTCCAGAATTAGTCATAGTTTTGGCAGTGCAGACTCCCTTCCCAGCCACAGTGAAGGGAACCCCCTTGTACGTGGCGACCTTGTCCGAGGTGACCTGTAGGTCAGGTTGTACTGTCTCCCACACTTTCTTCTTAGGCTGTAGGACTGGGTCTGGCTCCCCTGGAATAGGAAATGCATGGAATTTATTAGTCATACTTTAAACATGCATCGCCATTTGTGTAGCATCAAGCAGTTGAACCCAATGTAAGGCCACAATATTTTGATTTTAAAGATAATATTCTCGGAAGACCCAACACATACTGAACATTTTCTGTGAATAATATATTTATAATATTATGTCTTTGGTTTCACAAAGCTTCTCAAAGGGTTCCTACCATAGCAATTATAAAGGCACAAGCACTGTTATCTATCTTTGCCCATCTATCTGAAGCAGTGAGACTTTTTCCCCATTTCCCCCTTGCCCATCCGTCTAAAGCAGAGGAGGCTTGAGATAAAATCTTGTATGTTTGTTTGACAAAACTTTTGTAAAATGGTTCATTGAACTCACGGAATTACAAAAGAAGAAGAAAAACAGGAATGCAACCTCACCTGGGTATACGGTGATGAAGGTTAGACTTCCAGATAAACAATTATAATTCAAAGACAAATCAAGCTCTACTATTGGATAAATTATGGAGATTACTTCCAGACGTTTCAAGTGACATCAGTTAGTCTTCTTCAGCGTCACTAAAAGACATGACACTGTCACTGAAGAAGAATAGCCTCCACCAGGCCTTTCTATGGGAATACGGATCATAGAATTTGGCAAAAAAGAGAGTAAATTGGCCAAGGGAGTCTGGCCGCAAGATGGTTGTTTCTTTCCCTGCGTGGCCAGTTCAACTATAAGGCGGCCAAACTCCCCTGGTAAATATTCTCCTATATATAGCCAGCGTGGTTAGTCTGGTACAGACTAGAAGAAGAGTGTGTCACTCAAAATATTTGGTAGTTGTCTCCGTAACTCACCTGGGTATCCTTCGAACGTGATGCGATCCCCAGGCTGGCTGCCGGCTGGAGGATCCAGGAGTTCCACCTTGTCTGGTGAGCTGGCACACATGACCATGGCCTGGGACGTGATGCCACGCATCTTAGCAGGCTTCAGGTTACACATGGCGATCACGATACGGTCCTGCATCTGTGTGGAGTACATGTAGTAAAGTGTTTCTGTGTACTTCCGAAAATAATTTCATCAGGTTGGTAGAACTTAGGAGACAGGTATTTCTTTTTAAACAACCGGTAAATTCTCACCTTGCTGACGTTTCGGTGTCTGTCAGACACCTTCTTCAGAGCACTGCATCTGTAGAGGGACACGCTATATGTAGAGGGACACGTTTGGGACAGTGTTCTCGCCATACATATAGCATGTCCCTGTACAGATGCAGTACTCGAGTCAGAAGCTCTGAAGAAGGTGTCTGACAGACACCGAAACGTCAGCAAGGTGAGAATTTACCGGTTGTTTAAAAAGAAATACCTGTCTCTTGTTTCTGTGTACCTGTTTCTTATACAACAATATGACAGTGATGACAGAAGAATTGTATATGTAACCGGACAGTGCGTGAGTGAGTGTGTGTAGTTATTGTTGCAATTTTAATGTGGAAGGGCTCCAGGAAGAATAGTAGGAACATTTTTTCTGTTGTACTAATGGAGATCCAAATAAACATAAACATAAAAAGTGATGGCTGGATAAAACAACAATTCTTTTGGAAGAATGTGGAAAAAAAAATCTTAATATTCACATGTAAACTTTAAAATGAAGCTTCCTGTAACACTTTCAAAGCTTCAGCAACACGTCATTCATTGTGAAAACTTTTGTTTTGTTACAGTTATAAGTAACTATTACAAAGTATGACTTAATATCAATGGTAAAACATGGCAGCTGACACTTACAAAGCAAAAGAGCCCCCTGCAGCCTGAAAAGTAAAGTGCATGCTACATGTACATTGTGATTTACTTGGGAACATAGTATGTAATAATATAATGAGAGTGGCTGAAAACTTCTGCAATTTTGTGACTCATTTCTCCCTTTCTGAAAACAGATTCACAAGCACCTCTTTATAAATTTCCATATTTCTATGTATACAAGACAATTTTTGTCTTGCCTTGGTTAATAGAAAACCTGTCAAGATTGATACCAACTAGAAAGGTAACATAGAACTGCGTAACATATACCTTCACCTGGTCTAGCCCAACAAACTACTTGCCTTAATGGGTTTATTCTTCCTCAAAGTCAAATACATTCATATACATGTATATGGTGACCAGCCCCTCCAACTCTCCCCTGCTACATAATGTAACCCAACACCACAGGGTGTCTGCTACACAAGTTACCATGGTGACAGACTTCTGGTCCAGGTCAATGACTCTATTTGTTTGGAGAAGAAGAGGAAGAAGAAGAAACAGAGCAAAAACAGTATGTTTTCCTTCTGCAAAGGTAAACATTTAATATTAAACAGGCCATGTGTAGATACATGTAATGGCTAAGGTTTGACCCTTACCTCCTCCATAGGGACATGTTTGACCAGTCCACTGACCACAGTCCTGGGTGCCGTCTCTCCCACATCAATCTCCTCCACATACAGAGTGTCTGCATCAGGGTGCTTCTTCACAGACACGATACGGCCGATCCGCATGTCCAGTCTGGACACATCAACAGGCTTCTCCTCCTGAGGCGGTCCTCCCTTCTTCTTCTCACCTGGGCAGAAAGAATTCATTCATTAGGCCACACCAATTTCATTTGTTGTTTCTCAAATTTTTTCAGAAAAAAATATGAAGCGACTAGGGCAAAATAAAAAAAAAACAGGCCAAAGCACCCCAAAGCAACCCAAGTGAACATACCTGGCTGGTTTATAAGTAGATTTTTAACTTTTCATGAAACAAAATTGCTGTTTTATTGAAAAACTTTAAGAACTAAATTTTAACAACTAGGAAGAAAAGGACTTTCTTCAACCATTTCGGCCCAGATATGTCTTTCATTGAGCATTTTGCAGTTAATTTAGATTTTTTTGTTTTTTTGCAAATCAGAAAAAAATGGACAGGGCGATCCGAGAAGCAACAAATTAAATTGGTGCGGCCTAATCTCCAAGCAGATATGGTGGCATGGTAGTATCCATTGGCCAGAGGAGTGTCCATCTTCGGTGGCCAATGGACACTGTCTTGCCACCGTATGATCTGCTTGGAGATTACTAGTATTCATTTATAGACTTTGGGAAGAGGCACATAGATGAATGACAATGCACCATGATGTTCAGAAGTACAATGTACTATCATATGTAAATGTATAAACTATGACAATGGACAGCAAAGAGAGAGAGAGAGAGAGAGAGAGAATGGGAAAGCAAGATACAAGATCTAAGGCAAAATCTACCTCAACCCTCAGGTACAATGTATTTCTATGCCATTTATAATACATTCCTACCTACTCTCTGCAGTTTCTGCAATTTTATAGTGGATGATCATGTCAATGATAACTATTTGCATAGGCAATAACATATGCTATCAAAGAATTGCATAACTACTAAGCCTTAAAATAGTTTAGTTACAGCAGTCACATTCATTATACAGCATTTTTATCATATGATTTTCATAGTGAAGCTATAACAGAACTAACCATTCATGAGAATCTACAACAAATGTATTTGCTGTCAGAAGATATGACTTCTGTGCAGCACAACCATAACTGTCCTAAGAATCAGTTTGCTGTCATGAACCTGCCATGCAACAAATGTAACAGGACCACTTCTACACACAAGGACTTCTAAATTTACAATGGAACATCAACTGCACATGATTGAGCAGCTGGGCATACGTAATGAACAAAATTTGATTAGATATAATCTTAATACCCACCACCTTTCTTTTCCTTCTTTTCCCCTTTCCCTGCAGCCTTGTCAGCTTTCCCTCCTTTCTGCACCTGCTTCTGTTCAGGCTTGGCTTCCGCAGGCTTGGGTGCTGGTTCAGCTGTCTGCGGCTGTGCAGCAGGTGCCTCTGTGTCTGTGGCAGCTGTCCTTACAGGTAGGTACACCTGTTGCACTGTGTAGCAGGGAAGCACAAATTTTATAAAGACAAAAAATATCTGTTACTTTATGTATATAACAAAATTACACACCTGAAATTTGTGAAAGGCATATGTACATGTATTTCTAAGTACAATGTACATATTCTATATATTCTGAGTTGCTACATATTATTTTTGTACTTAGGCCACACCAATTTAATTTCTTGGTTAACGGATTCGCCCTCTTCATTTTTTTCTGATTTGCAAATAAAAATAAAAATTCAGAATCAATTGCAAAATGCTCATATTTTGCCCTGAACAGTTTTCTTCCTAGTTGTTACAGTTATTCCATCTTTCAATGCAATGGTATCATTAAAAGTTCAAAATTCAGTGTTTAAATTTTGGGCCAGCCTGGTGTGTTGACTTCATGGCTCCTATTGTACCATTTTGGGCCATAATAGGATGCCTAGGCCTGTTTTTATTATTTATTTTTTCGCCCGCCTGCTCCATTATTTTTGTAGAAATATCCATTAACCAAGAAATTAAATTGGTGTGGCCTTACCCAGAAATGACAACCCACTGCCCCTAGACTACCTTTACCTTTAACTTTTTAGAATGGTAGTAAAATATCAAGCCCACATATTTCTGACTGGATGAACGTACTAGTACAGATCTTACCTCCATTCTGGATCTCGGCCATGGTGAGCTTGGCCTTGAGGTCATTGACCTGTTGTCTCAGCTGGTCATTCTCCTTCTTCAACCGCTGCTCCTCTGCAGTGACTGTTACAGACAGGACAAGTTTGAATTTATCTACTTGGAGTACTATAATAAATTTTGAAATGTTGTCTCTGTATATTCTATATCAGTATAGCTGGTATAACTGCCCTTTGATGTAGCACATCAGCTTCGCAGGCATGTTGTGGCAGCAGCTATATTACACCAAACGACATAACAAACCAAGGACCTAGGACTAGTAGGAGTTGTTCCCGTATTCATTTCTTGATACAAAATTCTTTTAACCTTCATGTATGTACTCCACTGTGTTCTGCTGCTGCAGTAGCTTTTCATGTAACCACCTATATATGTGTAGAGGTGTACTAGCTCTTAGTTAGTTCTATTTCTTCTATTCAACATTTTGCCAGACATGATACCCCTTGAACTTATACGTAGAATGTTGATAGACTCATACCAGCTAATAATCTTATTATCATCATCTGCCATACATTGTACCTGTTACAAGTGTTGTGCAATAAACTTTGACTTGACTTGACTTGTAAAATATGTACATCCTTACCTGCACTGTCACCTATTTATATATAGCTACCTGGGTACCATCATTGTGTACTTTTACGCTCCCTCCCTCTTGTCATTAGTGAAAGCATGCAAGTTAAAGCATGCAAGAATAATACCCGTGCTATGACCTATGTGCCCCCTAGCGGCTGTCTATGTTACTGCAGCAGTACTGTACACACCAGCATGCTGTTTGAGCATCTGTATCTGTGTCTTGAGGATGTTGATGGCTTCATCAGCCTGCCTGGCTCTCTGCTCCAGACGCTGGACCACTTCGGGGGACGCCATCCTCAGTACTGATCTCACCAACAGTCGACTGCTGCAGGGTCCAAATATATCAACCAAGGAGGTTAAAAAATCAATTGATTTTAAAGCTCCTTGTATCAACTTTTACTAGTTTTATTACATAAACATCATGTCATAGAAATACCTAGTGTAACAGTGGGGGATTTATAGGCGCTACCAACTGACCCGGCCGATGGGTCTAGACCTTTTTGGCTGAGCGGTTAGAGCGTCTGGTTATGAAGCTCTGGTGCCCGGGAGGTTGTGGGTTCGAACCCCGGCCCGGGACCAAAAGGGTTTCTACTGGCTCCTCCTGTTTCTTACAGTGGTTCCCACACCAGTCCTGGGAGTTCCGGCAAAGAGTGCCGCTCCAGGGATGTCGATTTCGGAAGATTCGAGGCCTAGACTAATCTTGAAAAGAAAAGGGGGACTAGTATAACAGTGGGGGATTTATATATAGGCGCTACCAACTGACCCGGCCGATGGGTCTAGACCTTTTCGGTCGAGCAGTTAGAGCGTCTGGTTATGAAGCTCTGGTGCCCGGGAGGTTGTGGGTTCGAACCCCGGCCCAGGACCAGAAGGGTTGTTAATTACTGGCTCCTCCTGTTTCTGATAATAATACCTTTACCTTATTGGGGGCCTACATGACGCGACAACGCTCTACGCTAAATTTTAAGCGCTGGCTACGTATTACGTTGAATTCAGGAGGCCTCTCCATTACGCTTTACAATAAATTACAAGTGGCTATAATGCATTACATAGAATTAAACTGAATTACGTGCTACATGGAATACGCCAATTACACTCTACGTTGAATTAGAGCGGTCCGTCTACCTACTATACGTAGAATTAAGACGTCCAATTGCACTCTACGGAAAAGGGCATGCGGAACCACATTATTGGCTAAATTGGAGTTAGATCTGAGAATACCAGCTACATATGTACATCTTAAATTAAGTTATATGTTGAATTTCATACATGTTGTAATTTATTACATCACCTTTAATATCAATACTAGTACTGTTATGGTTACGGATAGTGTCAATATAGGGGGTACTTTGATAAAGATAATGTAACGGTTAAATTGTTGAGATCAATAACGTTTAAGTTTTTATTTGACAAGGAAAGACTACGACTGTTCATATAGATCTGGAGGAATGTGTTGAACGTCCTTGGTATGACAGATATGCTTGTTGTTGTTGTTGTTGTTGTCCTTGTTTAACGTCTAATATATCGCTAGACGTGGTCACTTGGTGCTCATTGACGCATGGTTCAGTTCAGAGTCAAAAAGTCTCTCTAGGTATTTAACTCTTGGTGCCTTGTGGTTGAGTGAAGCTTGAAGTGTCTTTATGAGAGCACATCAAAGCGGTGTGTACTCTCAATGTACCGGGAGAGGGCCAGGTACATCTGGTTGTTCGCTGCATCTGAAAGTCCTTCTCTCATTCCGGCTAGGGTGACGATGCCTGTGTCTCTGTTTTCTTCTGCTACGTTGTATGTCTCGTGTATGCTGTCAGCTTCTAGTAGCATGTGATGTCTTTCGTTGTCATAGCGAGGGCAGTGGTACAGGTAGTGGTTGGTGGTCTCAGGGACGTCACAGTTTGGGCAGTGTGGTGGAAACTCAGGGTTTTTCCAGTTCTGATATGCATTAAGTCTAGTGTGACCGCTCACTAGCTGATTGATGGCGATTTGTGTGGTTCTTCTTCCAAGTGTTCTGCCCTTCTTCTTCATGTTTGTGCCGATTTTCTGCATGTGTACGCTTGTTGTGTTCAGATTTGTTCTTCTGTTCCATCTTTTATTTGCCTGTGATTCTATGTGTTTCAGAGCTTGATGTTTCGTCCAGGATGTGTTGTTAATGGTCTTTGCTTCATTGGCTGCCAGTTTCGCTTCCTTGTCTGCGATCTCGTTTCCAGGTATTCCCATATGACCGGGGCACCAGTTGAACTGGAAGGTGAGGCCCTGTAGTTTGAGCTGTTGTAGCTTGCTACGGATTGTATGTACTAAATTGTTGTAAGCCTCTACTTGTTGGACACCTGTGACTGTTTCAATTGCCGCTTTGCAATCACAGAGTAGGAGCAGTTTGTTGGCTGTAGTTGGTCTTCTGATGATGGTGTCGATGGCGAGGTGGAGGCCCTCCAGCTCGCCTTCGTAGTTGTTGGATTTAGTAGCTATCGGTTTTCGTACAGCATAGGGGTCGGTCATGCCCCATTTCTCGTATATGACTGCAGCGCATCCAGTGGGGCTGGGATTGCTCAGGGCAGATCCATCAGTGAAGATGACTGTGGTTGGTTCTGTGTTGGTTGCAATGTCTTGAAGTGTGGCTATGATTTCCTGTCGTGCTCGATCTTTCCCCATGGTAGTGTTAGTCTTTGCAGTGAAGGTTCCCGTGATGTTGCCCATAGTGAAGGGAGGTAGACTGGCGTCACAGTAGGGTTCTTTGTCAACAGTGCTGTCTGCGATCTCTCCTTTTAGCTCATTTAGTCTTGTGCGTAGTAGATGTAGCGGTGATCCGGTCTGGGTTGTTGGCTCCTGAGATTTTGAGTGTGTTATTGCATCAAAGATGGGGTTGCCGGTGTGCTTTGTTGACATTCTGAGGTAGCTCTGTGCCTGTCGGCATGATAAGTGGATGTCAATGGGTGGGATGCCTGTTATTGCCTCCAGTGCCTCAGTGCTGGTCCGTTCAAGACACCCCGTTGCCGTCAGTAGTGCCTGTCTTTGTATGGCTGAGTATGCCTTGACAAGTTTGTCTGTGGCTGTGACGGTACATTCAGCGGCATAGTCTAGGATGGGTCTAACAAGTGTGGTGTAGAGCAGGATTTGAGCCTGTTGGTTGGGATTCTTCTTGGATTGTGTGACCTTGCTGACTGCTTTGAGTGCCTTGAATGCTTTAGTACGTGTCGCCTTGATGTGATTGTCGAAGTTCAGTTGGTTGTCTAGAGTAACGCCTACCAACTTAAAGTCCTTCACAACTTGTATGATCTTGTCATTCACTTTGAGGTCGTCTGTCACTATGTTGTCGGCGTGTGGCGGTGGGAAGAACATGACTTTGGTTTTGTTGTGTTGAATTTTCATATTCCAGAGTGGGCACCAGCTATTCATGACTTTGGATATGCCTGCTTCTACCTCTTCTTTCACGGCTTTGACGTCTTGGCCAGCTTTCCATGCTGCAGCGTCATCCGCATACTGGAAATTGTTTAGGGGGATGTCTGAGTATGCGTCAGCTGTGTAGATATTGCAGAGTGTAGTGGACAGGACTGCCCCTTGTGGAATTCCTACTTTGGACTGTTGTGGCGTTGTAGTTATGGAGTTGATTTTGTAACTGGCCTCTCTGTCCTTCAGGAAGCAGTGGAGGTAACAGAGCATCCTCCCATTGATACCTCTTCTGATGAGCTTGTACAGTAGACCCTCTTGCCATACCCGGTCGAAGCATGCTTCATAGTCTGCAAAGACAGCGACTGTTGTTTGGTTCTTTTTCCATGCTTCTCGGATGTCTTGAATGAGTCGGAGAACACCGTGTGGGGCACTTCGGTGTTTCCGGTATGCCTCCTGTGTTGGAGCCAGGTGGTTGTTGACCTCTGCCCACCATGTGAGGCGGTTGTTGACCACACGCTCCATAATCTTGCCAAGGACGCTGGATAGGGTGATGGGACGGTATGACTTGATCTCGTTGTAGTTGTCCTTGCCGGGCTTCCGGATGAGTATTTTGGTGTCCTGTTTCATTTGATTAGGTATCTCTCCCTGTATCCATATGCACTGCAGCATGTGTAGCAGTGCTTGTGACAGACCGTCCCCTCCTCTCTTTATCATGATTGGGAGAATTCCCTCTATGGGGCTGGGTGCAGAGTTACCATCCATCCTGTGAATGGCGGCTTGTACTTCTTGTAGTTGGAGTTCTGTATTCAGAGGGTCGTCTTCTTGATTGTCATCCTTGATTGTTTCTGCTTGATGTTCCAGGACTGCCTGTACTGCTTGTGTGATGCTGTTTCTCCAGTGAGAGAGCTCTCCAGGCATTTCTACCCCGCTAGGTGCATAGGTGTCAGTAGCCACTTGTGCGATCTCTTGGTCTGTGATGGCTAGGTCTCCGTTGGGTAGGTTCAAGGGTTGTATGACTGTTTTGGTGTTCTTGCTGAGGTGAGTTTTGATAGTTTTCCAGAAGGTCTGTGGTTTCCTTGGGTCCATGCTTTTTAGTTGTGATTCCCAGTGCTTGTTTCGTGCATCATCTTCCATGTGTACCAGTGTTTCTTTCTCCTTCAGGTACTTGTTGAGATTGTTGGAGTCCCTTCTTCTGTGGAATTTTCTGAGGGCGGTTTTAGTGATCTTCATCTGTTCTTCTAGTGCAGTATTCCAGTAACCTTTGCTGTGTTTGGTGATGGTCTTTTTGCTTATGATTCCTTCTGTGCATTTCATCATGGTGTCTTTGAAGCTTTCGTACAGGTCAGAAATACTGGTGCTGACAGAGTTTGTGTTGACTGCATTATGCTCCAACCAGATTGTGAATTGTTCGTTTGTGGTTTCTTCCCATCTCTGCCAGTCTACATTTCGAAGATCCCATCTTTGGACTTTTATGTCTGGTTTCTTGGTTCCAACTTGCATAGTGATCAGGTGGTGGTCAGTTTTCAGCTGAACTTCAGGTTGTACTCTCCATTTCTCTATCAGCTGTGTTGCTTGTCTGTTTGTGATGGTAAGATCAATAACACTGTTCTCTCTTGTTGGTCTGTGGTTGTTCATGACATGACGTGTAGGCTGTTTGATAGTAGGTGGTTGTTGAGGAGGGTTCCGAGGTGGTTTTCCCTTTCATCCCCCCATGCAGGGTGTCGAGCGTTGAAGTCTCCGCATAGAATCAGAGGTTTGTTGGTGCCCTGGAGAGACTTAAGTGTGCTCATGACTTCTTCTATTCCTTCCTTGTTATCAGGTGGTACATATGCTGAGATGAGGATAAAGCACGTAGTGTCTGAGTAGATATTAACAGCTGCAATGTCCGCATGTGTCGTGTTGTCTAGTTTCATTTCTAGTACTTTGATGTGGTCTTTGGTTGCAATGGCTACTCCTCCTCCTCTCTTTGTGGCTCTACTCCTGAAGGTCCAGTTCCATGTCTTAAGACACTGTGGTTTGTCTGTTTTGTTCCAGACTTCTGACAGACAGAGTATGTCGATGTTTTGGTGATTGCACATGTGTTCAACAAGTGTTGATGACGTATTGATGGAACGTATGTTCACCTGTGCGATGTTCATGTTGTTACAAAAAAGTGTTTACTGAGGTAGGCTGGAAGACTTGATGCAGAGATTGATATGTGTTCACAAGTGGAGAGAAGTACTAGTACTAGTAGGATTGCTAGTACTACTAGGGCGTTGCAAGTTGTGGAGTTGTTTAAGAAGTCTTTCTTCTAGACTCTGTTTGACTGTTTGAAAATGTTTGCACCGTGGGTCGTTGGCACTATGGGATCCACTGCAATTGATGCACTTCAGTTTGCAGGGGTAGGGGTGTCCTTTTGGTCCACTACACCTGATACAGCGGGGTTCTTCCTTACACAGTCTAGAGATGTGGCCTATCTTGTGGCAATTGTAGCACCTGATTGGTGTAGTCTTCTTGCTTCTATAAGGCTCTACAGTGATGCTAACTCCTCTTATTGTGAGGTTGTGTACAAAGAGTTTGTTGAGTTGACCAGTTGTTACGTCTACACGTGCTACTCTAAGGGGTTTACCAGTGTCCTGATAGCGATATCTGTGCGCTTTGAGTTGGATTCCAGTTTGTTCAAAGATGTTGTTCTCAATTTCTTCTTCAGTCACTTCAATTGCAATGTTCTTAAGTATAGCTCTTCTACCATAGATCTGGTTGGTTCTATGGCTAGTGACCTGATCTGCTTTGGCGTTGAAGGCACCGTCTTTCCACGGTTGTAGGAGTTCTTCTGAGGTTCTGCTGTTTTTACAATGAACGGCTATACCTCCCCTAGGAAGAAGGTATGCTAGATTGATGTCGTGAGCACAGTGTGGTTTGTTTCTGGTAATTTCGGCAAGTATCTTCCCACTGTTTCTGTATTGCTCAGGTTCAGGGATCCCGTCGATGAGAACAATATGTTGCGAGGGATCTTGGCTGTTGTTTTCTTTACGGGTGTTTTGTGAGAAGTTTTCCGTTGGTTTCTGAATGTCTTTTGAAATGATATGGTTGTTATCAAGCTCAAGAATAATGCACTGTGCACAATGGTAGGGCTCGTTGTTTCTTGTGAGGTAGTCACAAACCTTGGGAGAGAGTTTGGCACAGGAGTTGTGCCACCACTTATCACAGTTGTCGCAACAGATCCAACGTCCACCTTCTGGATGATCGTTGGCACAAACACAGACCTCTTCGTCCGTAACCTCTTGTGAGACTGAAGTTTCAGCTAACCTGGTTTTCTTAGATGCTGTTGTTTTTGGTGCTGTTGCATTTAGAGGAACATGGGAGTTTGATTTTTCCTGTAATTCCTGCTTTACTTGGGCACCGCTAGAAGTAACAATAGGTGGGCCTTGGCTTAGAGTGTATTCCTTGCCTTGCTTCTTTTTTTGAGCTCTTGTATACGGCATTCCCAAAGTTCAAATTCCAAAAACAATATGGCGTCGATTTGTTTTGTTTGGGTTTCTGAGATTCAAAGAAGGCACATTCCTTATTTTGTTTTGATGTCCAGAAGATGAAACGAACTGCTGCAGTTTGGAAAATAACTGACCTTTAGTTGTGAGGAGATGAATCTCAGTCCTTTCAAGAGTGTTGTGGTCAGTCCTCCTTGGAAGAAAGTAGAAAAACTGCCTTGACTTGGCTGACTTGGGTTGATTTGGAATGGTGAAAAACGACTTGGAATGTCTTGGAACGCTGAGTAACGGCTTGGAACGTTGAAAAACAAAGGCGCTCTCTCACACTTGAGTCGGCGTCAGGAAAAGTCCGTAATCAGGCCGTCAAAGTCAGGTTTACAAACACTTTAGTTGAGAGGAGATGAATCTCAGTCCTTTCAATAGTGTTGTGGTCAGTCCTCCTTGGTAGAAAGTAGAAAAACCGCCTTGGCTTGGCTGACTTGGGTTGATTTGGAATGGTGAAAAACGACTTGGAATGTCTTGGAACGCTGAGTAACGGCTTGGAACGTTGAAAAACAAAGGCGCTCTCTCACACTTGAGTCGGCGTCAGGAAAAGTCCGTAATCAGGCCGTCAAAGTCAGGTTTAAAAACACTAAAAACGTATCCAATAACTTCGATGACTTTAGCGCAGCGACAAAACTTTGTTTGCTGAGAAAAATCCGTTGTACAAGCCTTATTCTCGAGAAAAAAAGGCTTGAGAAACGGGAGCCCTCGAAAAACACATCCGCGCTTCACACATCGAACTTCGAATCCCTATATGGCTATATGGCTGAAAACCATCACGCGATCACCATTCATCCACGAAATACACATGTAAATGCAATTGTTCAGACACTAAAGTCCTTCTACCTTTTCCCTGTGAAGTTATCTCATCATAGGGATTTAAAAAAGCCAAATTTCTATCGGAAAAAGGCTGCAAATTTGAGAAAGAAGAGCGGACAAAATCTGCTTACCTTGCAGAGAGAAGCAAACTCATGGGGTAAAAGGTCATACGCTGAGGCTGGAAGCAACCATTCATGTTAAGGGTCGCACCAATAGCTTTTCAAAATTACTCACTATTAACCTTTCAAAATTACTCATACACAAAATTCTAAAGTGAACGCAAAATATAACTTTATCTTTTAAAATTTATGTATGATCTCTGCCTTTTATTCGATAACAAAGATTCCAACAGTACTCATCGAATATTTTACCCGCATGTGATAGTGGCACATTCTAAAGTGACAAGATGGCGGTTTTGTGAAATTTTTTTAGCCGGTCAGGTGAGTTTTTGTCGTTTTTATTGGCGTTTTGACCCGGACAACAGTCAATGAGCACGTTCTTAACACACACATGAAACTAATGTCTTGTTTCACGCGGACTTTCCTAAATCTTGCCAATTCACTCGCTTATCTTTTGAGACGTTTTAAAATGAATGGGGAGGGGGGCGTTGTCATCCCGGAAGTTTTTATTGTGGGAAATTTTCTGCTGGGACTCGATTGTTGAGTGTGTCAAAATAGCTGCAAATGTAAACGTGTAAATATTTCATATGATTGTGAGCTTGCTATAGTGCTTTCTGGTGACACGACAAGAAGAAGAAATAATCTTTTATGTTCTTAATACCATAATTTGATTCAAATGCTCATAAACTTCTCTGCTTTTTCCCCAGTGAGGCAAACATCGTCTGACGAACTTGCACGCCATGCTTCCTCTTGGGAGAGGGCAGCTGGGGGTGTCGACGTTCTTCGCCTCGGCCCACCCCCATGACAAGTGTGGCAGTAACGGTCTGCCCCTCACCCCAAACTCCATCAAGATCCTGGGCAGGGCTCAGAGACTGAAGACCATCACCCACCCTCGTCTCTGTCAGTACATCGACTTTGCCAGGGGGAAGAATGGTATGTTTTTATGTTTACCGAAAGAAAACATATTGTTTTTGCTACATATCCTCTTCTTCCTCTTCTTATTCTCCAAACAGTGACCTCTGACCTGACTGAACCAGATTGTCTGTCACCATGGTAAATGGTTTTGGGTTACATAATGCTGCAATTTTGTAGTAGGAGGGATTTAGACCCTTGTCACCATATATGTGAATGTGTTTGTGTTTGAGTAAGAATTAACAGAGCAGACCATATGCGAAGGTAAACATTATGCATTTGCTTTGCAAATGTTATTTTTCTAGTTGAGTTTTGAGTTCCAGAGCTGGAAGCAAAATTTGTTGGTCAACATTCAGGGATCGAAATACTGGGTGCATGTGCACCTTAGTGCACCCAAATTTGGAGCTGTGCACCCAATTTTCTTCTGTGGGTGCACAGGCCACCCAAATATTTTTATAGGATTACGTTTGTAAAGATGCATGTCATGTATAGTACAAAGCATATTCTTAACTTCTATTCAGAAAAATACTAAAATCATTGCAGTAGTTTTTTTTTATGAAACGTAATTAGTTTCTGCTATCATTCTACTTATTTTATTTTATATGGTATATTATTTTCCCAAAAATGAATTTCAAGCCCTGACATTCTATCCCTCTTTCAAGTTTCAGGACTAACTGATAAATAGAAAGATTACATTTGTAAAGCAAATTGCATAATGTTTACCTTTGTATATGGTCTGCTCTGTTAATTCTTACTCAAACACATTCGTATATATGGTAACAGGAGTCTAAATCCCTCTTGTTATAAAATTGCAACATGATGTAACCCAACACCAGTTACCATGGCGACAGACGTTTGGTTCTGGTCATTTAACCTTTTTTGTTTGGAATGGAAGGATAAGAGGAAACAGAGCAAAAACGATATGTTTTCTTTAGGTAAACATAATTATCTTAGAATGCCATTAGTATTATTAAACATTGATTGTAGGGATTGATCTTGTATGACAGGCTTGTATTTCTGATTTTTAGAACGACTCATCATCGTGGTGGAACACTATGAAGACAATGTCAGACTAGCTGCTAAAGAGGGAAGACTCTCCAGGTAACATTGTGTTTTTCCTTTATGGCAAAAATCATACTGCTTCTTGGCTACAAGGTTTTCACAATTTGTTAATGATTTTATGGTGTTGCATTTTTAAATTAGACTAAGACAAGTATTATAGATTATGATAAGTAATGGATCCTAAGTCTTATGTTTCTTGTTATATGTTTAATGCTATGTTTCCTTTTACTGTGTGCTCTCTATATCAGCCCAAACAAAATCAAAAAGCTGGCTTTTGAAGTGCTCCTGGGGCTGGAATACATGAACAAGCGAGGGCTAGTCCACAGGGCACTGTCTTCTCACAACGTTCTGCTGTGTCCAGAGGTAATACTTATACCCATCTACATCTGTACACAAATCTAACATGTTGACATGATGTTTTATTTTGATATAACAAGTATTGACTTAGGAACATACAAACATGCCACTGCCATTTTGCAACTCCTTTTCATACAAAATACATGGCTGTAAATAACCATTGCCAATACTATAACCATTCTTCTCAAAAGTGCTGTTGTGATGAGCAATTGACACTTAATGATAATAATTAGTTTTAATTATCTGTAAGTTTACTACTGATGTCTTTTCCAAAGGGCAAGGCCAAGCTGTCAAAGTTTGGACTGTACCACATGACAGGAGGAGGGGCAGATGTGGCATTTCCTATTGGGTAAGTCCTTGGTGCTGAAAAGCCTTCCATTGATACTTTTTCAGTAAAGACCTCGTTATGTACATGTATACCTTTGATGATTGTCGTAGATACGATAGCCATCATATCTGGTTGAAGTTATGTTGTTGTGGTGGTCACCGCTATTTCTGCAATTAATGGTTTTAACGGTTTTCATTGAGATTGTAAAATAAAAGATTACTGCTTTCTTTTTTGTACCCAACTGTATTGAATCTTTGCTATTGTTTTATTAGTGTTAAATTCATGACAAAACATGTATTCCAACCCAGCCATCCACAGTACATGGCACCTGAGGTTCTGTGCCCTGGCCCTCCTGTGGACACTGATGTGTATGATGACACAGATATGGACATGCCCTTGTCTGGTCCTAAGGTGGACGTGTGGGCCTTAGGAATGATCCTATTGGAACTCTGTCTGGTACATAATCCTGTTTTAATCTGTGTTTCAAAATGTGCTGTCCTTCTTGGTTATTGGTTCAGAAGAAATATCAGTTGATGGACTTGAGTAGAGTCAGTGTAATTATGTAAAACATGTAGAAGACTGTGAACATTGCACTGCACCTGACCATAAAACAAATGGGATTCAAGACATGCCAAGACATTTCTGTAATTGAAATTATGTAACAGGATATGTCAAGAATTGTTACTTGGAGATACACATCAGAAAAACCTCCACAGCTTCAACTTTACCTGCAGCTGCTTGCATTTGCAGGTGGTATTTTGAGCTTTGATAAGTTATGATGCAAGGTTGTTGTACCGGGTTGTCAGCTCAGTTCCATATTACTTTTCTTTTTTTTGACAAACAGGGAGAACAAGTCTGGGCCAACTGCACTCTTGCCGATGTCTTCAAAAAGATGTTCACATACACAAAGTCAGGTTAGAGAAACATTATGAATCAAATGTATACAATTAGTTTGTTAATGATATTAACTTTTATTTTAATGTGCATATCCAACACTCAACCTCAAAGTATTCTTACATTGTATTTCAAAATTGGACTCAAGCTTAAGACTCATACATTGTACTTCAAATCGGGCTCAAGACTTCTTTGTTTTATTTCTTCAGACAAGGCATCTCATCCCTTTGATAGCATCATACAAGATCATCATGCAGAAGACAAAATCAAGGTATGAACTTACTTGGAGTCTAAGCAGTTTAACTTAACTTAACTTTGATTTTATTTGTTTTATTTCTTGTTCAATCCATTTTCATGATTTTGTAGACTTTGCTACATCACTGAAAAAGTTACATTCAGATTTTGTATTGCCACAGATATCTTAGGACTCCACAATTGTAGATATTTTATGTATCTCTTATGCTGGCAATTCTATCCATTTATCGTGGTGTTTAATCTTTTATAATCACATGATAATAACAAACCTCTACTTTCTGTAGAATCTACCTGAGGATCTCAAAGCAATTCTGCAACTTTGTCTGACTGTTTCTCCCTCCAAAAGGTAAGACATACCGGTAAAGTGGAAGTCATTCTTTGAATCTGAACAATTTTGTTTCCCCAAACATCAACCAATGACCAGTTGTTTTACAAACCACCTCCCACTTAATGACCAATGGACAGCTGTGTTTTACAAATGCAGTCCCACTGAATGACCAATGACCGGTTCTGTTTTACAAACCTAGTCTCACTGAATGACCAATGATCAACTGTGTCTTATAGACCTTGTCCCACTGAGTGACCAATGGCGAACTTTGTTTTACAGACCCAGTCCCAGCACCCTACTACAGCATGAAGCCTTTGCAGAGTTGTCTAAGGCAGAACCACCGTACAAGAACAACATCAAACTCTTCTCTGTAGAGCTCAGATGTAAAGACCTAGAACTGCCTGAGTTTGATGGAAGGATAGAAATAGGTAAATCTACATGTATCTCATCTTTAAGAAAAATTGACTGTGTCAAACTGTTTTGGATATTAGTTATCCCTTTTGCTACTGAATAGCTGTAGTCAGGACTTTTAGGACTCAAAATTTCGAAAGTGCTACATGTCATTATTTCAATACAAGATGACAAATGGAAGAGATAATTTTACTGGATTGCATGCTTGATATCTGAAGAAATATTGTGTAAAGGAAAAATTATACATTGTCAGTAACAATCCCTCCTGTTTCTTAACATAAAGGTACACACACATAGTCAGAAATAAAGCCTGTTTAAGCAAATGTTACTAGAGTAGAAGATTGTAAAGAAAGCACAGCACACATGACTTACTACTATTTGTTATCGTCATCTTTTCAGATGATGACCTACTTGCTGGTCGCAGGTTTGACGAGGTGTACTACCTCTGGACTCTGGCAGGGGGCGATCTTGAAGGGGAACTCAAGAGGAAGGGCATCATTAAGCCTAAACCTGCTGTCTTTATGCTGCCCACGTAAGAGTCTATTTGATGTTTATTGTTAACAAACATTTTTCTCCTGCTGACTTGAAGCTGATTCAATTTGAGGAGCATTATTTGATCCAAACATGTTTTTAAACACTGTTATGTTTTAGATCTATGTATTCAAAAACTCAGAATAGTACCTTCAACTGTAGAATAATGACAGCAATGATCCTCTCTTGTAGTGTTGTGGCAGGTGAAGAAGGGGAAACCTTCGGCCATGAGAAGGAAAGGAAACACCTGTTGGATGACACAACCATCCTACTGTCATTAGAGGAACTCAGACAGGTATGAATCTATGATATTCAGTTTTTGGAAAAGAAATGAGTTATACAAACATAGTTTTAAAAACCTGCATGCTGTTTTAAAGCCACATTAACCTGCACTCATTTTAACTAAAGATAGATTTGGATCAGTTTTTACATTATGACAAAATCACATGCATTTAATCAAGAACCTAAAGGATTTTATTCAAGGTTAATTACAGAGACTCTGAGATATTTTGTACATAACTTTCCTATCCTTTTTCAGAGGCTAGAAAACATTGATGACACTGCTTTCTTTCCACTGCTTGAGGATGAGTAAGTATACATCATTCTACTGTATACATATTCCTCATATACATGTACATTTGTACATTTGTACATGTGTCAATCTAATAATGCTTTCAAGTAGGATCAGACCAGGTTAATTGTTATGTTTGTACAGGAACCTTTTAGAAGGTTACTAGTAATAAAATATTCACAAAGCAAGATTGTTTGATATTATTCTTAAATATGTACACGTAACTTGCAACTTGAAACAAAAAGGCAGAGATGACAATAGATTATATGCTTGTACCCTTAATTCTTGTAGTGTGAATTGTTGTGCTGATTCTTGCTTTTGCATTTTATTTTCAGAAGAGCTGACTCCCCTATATCCCCCAGTGGGAATGACCTGTCAGAGACACAGAGTCTGCCACTTGTGATCAGGGAGAAGGATATAGAGTACCAGGTAACATCTACAATGACAACATCCACAGTGACTAAATAAAATTGAAGCCAGTAGAAAAAGGAACATGTTTTATCTTGCAGCTGCTAGCTTTGTGATAACCAAATTACAACCTAGTGTAATGGTGAATTTTTTTCACGCAACAGAGTTGAAAGAAAGGTGAAAATAAAACATTAGATCCTCTGGATATGCACAGAATCCTCCTGTGTACTTGACAAAGATTGTTAATCTTAATTAAGAATTAAGAATTGCTTGATATTTTAAGTGTTAAGTGCTTCATATTTCAATCTTGTGTTCCTGTATTTTTCATCAATGTATTTTTTCTGTCCTTAGTTCCACAGAGTTGTGTTGTATGAGCGACTACTAAAGGTGAGGGACATTATTAGTGGCCTAAATTTTCTTTTGATAGTCATTATTTCAAAGTTTTAAAGCAAAGAGAAGCACCAAGACTTACTTCATTGTAGGTGATAGCTATATCAATGATGCTCAGAGTAAATATTTATGCTTTAGTTTCAATTTTCTTACATGTAGGTACATGTAGGTCCCATTGCCATATGACAAGATATGTGTTGTCATGTGTTGGGCCCTTGTCTGCTTAAAAGATGTTCAAGTCTCAATGACATTTTCAGGCCTACCCCTACAAGAGAGAACACATATGGAAGGAGGCCAGAGTGGACATTCCTCCCCTAAACAGAGCTCACATATGGGCAGCACTGCTGGGAGTGGAGGTGCAGTGACACAGTACTTAATATCACTAGAACCATTCATGCTGCAATGCTACTTTGACACTACAACCAGTAATTTCTTACATTGCAGTCTTTTCCTACCACTATAGTGTTTAGAGATCTAGACCGGAATCTATAAATGAAAAGATATTCTTTCAAAATACTGTCAGAACTTTTCAACTTGATAAGTATCAGTTTAGATCAATGGATGAACTCAGAATTTGAAATGTGCACATTTGGGATAACACATTCCAAGAATCCTGATTGGAATCTCTGTCAATTAATAGAAACTCTGATCAAGATCAATCTCTAGTGGTAAAATCGATAACTCCATTACTATCATGAAAGTTCATCTGTGTTGGTAGTTACATGTTTAAAGTTAAAACTTTTGGTCCAACACAAAAATTCTCTCACCTAGAGCTTTCGACCAGTCACTCTAGGTGAGAGAATTTTTGTGTTGCACCAAAAGTTTTAACTTTAAACAACTCCATTACTAGTAGATCACTAATGGTTAATATGTATTTTCTATGTCTTTATTTCTTCAGTAAGTACAGTGTGCTTGTATCCTAACATATCCATGGACGATATGTCTATACAGGGTGATGTACAGGGTTATTATGATGCCATAGACAAGGAGACACCACAGCTTATCGATAGACAGGTATGTCTCATTCCTGGCTCACTGTACTTTGAAGCTGTATAAATTCCATGTATACATTCAGGTACTTTTAGTGCAACTAGTTTTCTAGCATTTGTTGTCAATTACGGAAATAGTCTCAAAGATGCTGCATGTAGCATGGCCTGCGTAGTCCAGTGGTTAGCAACCCTGCCTCTGGACCAAGAGGTCGGGAGTTCGAATCCCAGCTGTTGTCGCTCACCCTACATGCATGCTACTAGAAACTAGAAAAGGTTGCAGTCCCTAAGCTGTGGTCCACTGTTCATTGTGCTTGTCGAAAAGAGGTAGAGAATTTTCCCGGTACAATGAACCTGTAAATACTGTACATAGTGTCTGCCTTCTCTGTCATGACCAGTGGGAGATTAGCTCTTCAGTGAGCAGAAACTGGATAGAGATGACTCTGTTTTTTTTATTTTGTGCCCGTAGATAGAAGTGGATATTCCCAGGTGCCATCAGTATGATGAGCTGCTATCCTCCCCTGCGGCTCATGCCAAGTTCAAGAGGATCCTGAAGGCCTGGGTCTTCTCTAACCCCCATCTGGTGTACTGGCAAGGTAAAACTGCTTGTATAGCATGTGCTATTGTGTTGGGTGGTATTTCAATACCATGGACACTACCATGTTTGATCTAGTTGTGTGCAGTAGTATGGGATGGCATTTCAGCACCATGGACACATCCATGTATGATGTAGGGGGTGTGCAGTAGTATGAAATGTTATTTTAGCACCATGGATAGTACCATGTTTTATGTAGGGGTGTGCAGCTGTACATGTCATTTCAGCACCCTGGGCGCTACCATGTTTTATGTAGGGGTGTACAGCAGTGTGAGATGGCATTTCAGCACCATGGACACTACCATTTTTGATGTAGGGGTGTGCAGCAGTATGGGATGGCATTTCAGTACCATGGACACTACCATGTTTGATGTAGGGGTGTGTAGCAGTATGGGATGGCATTTCAGCACCATGGACACTACCATGTTTGATGTAGGGGTGTGCAACAGTGTTAGATGGCATTTCAGCACCATGGACACTACCATGTTTGATGTAGGGGTGTGCAGCAGTATGAGATGGCATTTCAGCACCATGGACAGTACCATGTTTGATGTAGGGGTGTGCAACAGTGTTAGATGGTATTTCAGCACCATGGACACTACCATGTTTGATGTAGGGGAGTGCAGCAGTATGAGATGGCATTTCAGCACCATGGACACTACCATGTTTGATGTAGGGGTGTGCAGCAGTGTGAGATGGCATTTCAGCACCATGGGCACTACCATGTTTGATGTAGGGGTGAACAGCAGTATGAGATGGCATTTCAGCACCATGGACAGTACCATGTTTGATGTAGGGGTGTGCAGCAGTATGGGATGGCATTTCAGCACCATGGACAGTACCATGTTTGATGTAGGGGTGTGCAGCAGTATGAGATGGCATTTCAGCACCATGGGCACTACCATATTTAATGTAGGGGTGTGCAGCAGTATGAGATGGCTATTTCAGCACCATGGGCACTACCATGTTTGATGTAGGGGTGAACAGCAGTATGAGATGGCATTTCAGCACCATGGACAGTACCATGTTTGATGTAGGGGTGTGCAGCAGTATGGGATGGCATTTCAGCACCATGGACAGTACCATGTTTGATGTAGGGGTGTGCAGCAGTATGAGATGGCATTTCAGCACCATGGACACTACCATGTTTGATGTAGGGGTGTGCAGCAGTATGGGATGGCATTTCAGCACTATGGACACTACCATGTTTGATGTAGGGGTGTGCAACAGTATGGGATGGCATGTATGTTATGACCTTTGAGTACAATGGCCAATAGAAACAGCTATAAGAGTGATTTCATTTCTCCTCTGCAGGTCTTGACTCCCTCTGTGCCCCTTTCCTCTATCTGAACTTCAATGATGAAGGTGAGAAAATGATACTGTGTAGTAGAGAATTGTTTTATTCATCTACTTTGCATGAGGTTTTAATACTTTTAAACATTATATGACCTGACAGTTTTCTATGTAGATGCCCTTGCTTGGTTTCTGACCATATGATTTGTTTGTGGTTGTTTACAACATAATGTTCAATTTCACAAATGTACATGTATTGTCTGAAGTATTCCAGGGCAATCAACACACCTACAACCATGTTGTAGATGAACATGTACATGTAAGTGATTGATCATTCAACACATAACTGATGATTGACACATGTCACTCCTGCAGCTCTGGCCTTTGCCAGCCTGTCTGCCTTCATCCCAAAGTACCTGCACCACTTCTTCCTCAAGGACAACTCTGCTGTCATACAAGGTACAACATATGCAGACATACTGGATAGTTGTTTAAGTATCTGCTATTGTAAAAACGTTCTCAGGGAAGGCTTTTTTATGAAACAAATGGGGGAATAGTTGGGAAAATATGGATGGGGTCTCTCACCATTGGAAACAACAGACATCTACACTATATATGTTTCTGTATGAGTAGAAAAGTTTAACAGTTTGATAAAGCTTGATAATTCAGATGGTTCTGATTTTATGGTAGACCATTGTGATTTTTATTGAGATGAAAGAATGCTTACTACTACTACCAGTACTTCTACATGTAGACATTATAGTACTATTACTGCAGTAGTACTACAACAGTTACTATGATTTTGCCTTATTTGCAGAGTACCTTGCAGTCTTCAGCCACCTTATAGCATTCCATGACCCTGAGCTGGCCAACCATATGGAGAGCATTGGTTTTATTCCTGAGGTAACTTGGTCGTCTACACTATAACTCTTACATGGTGTGGGTTTATTGTAAAAAAAATTAAAATTGTACAAAAGTACAGCCTTTTCTTCTTATACTTGTAAGAGCAACCCATTGTAGGGTGGAATTTTAGGAGCATACACATAATTTCACTGATGCATTTCTATACTTTCAAACATTTCTTGTTTAAACTTCTTGACAGCTGTATGCCATCCCCTGGTTCCTGACCATGTTTGCTCGTAAGTACACATTTATTTATTTATTTATTGTTTGATTCAGGCATAGCCCATAGACAACATAGACAACACAAAATACATAGATCTAAAAATACAATGTCTAGGATAAAAAAGAAACTGAGCGAGGGCCTATTTAAGGTCTGCTTACCAACTGGCAGTACCGACGCCAGAACTGACTTCTGGGGAAGCGTAAAAGCAGACTGATGATGTCGTTACCCGACGCGTAACGACAGAGCGTAAAATCAGACTAATGATGTCGTTACCCGACGCCAGGAGGGGAGCCGCAAAAGAATGCGTCAGCTTTCACCTCCTGGAGTCGAAGGTGTCGACACCCAACTGGGCAAAGAACAGGCTGTTACTAGTGGAGCGAGGCTGAGACATGATGATTTTGAAAGCATCGTGGTAAGCAACTCGCAGCCTCTGCAACACACCTGCGCTATGATAGTTCCATAGTTGTACACAGTACATGGGGGAACAATGCGCTACAAAGAGTATAAGCTTAACCTCAGCGGAGCAGTTGCCGAAAGTTCGGATTAAAGAATTCGCTTTTGTGTACAGCTGGTACATTCTATTTCAACACAGCACTTTGGATCTATCTTTTATTTCTTTCAATTAGATGCGTCCTTGTAACTTAGAACTCTTCACCATGTTGCATGATTGTATATGTTGCTGTTCCAATTACCAGACGTGTTCCCACTGCACAAGATCTTCCACCTGTGGGACACCCTCCTGCTGGGGAACTCATCCCTGCCCCTGTGTATCGGGGTGGCCATCTTGAAGCAGCTCAGGGATGCTCTACTGTCCTATGGCTTCAACGAGTGCATTTTACTCTTCTCAGACATGCCTGGTAAGTTGCACATGTTCTGCAAAGATGCCATACACTACAGTAACTGTATTTGGTTTAATTTGATGCAATCTATGAGTTTTACCACAATTGTTTCTTAGATGAATAAAGAGGTACATATGCAGCTCTTGTAAGTTGTTTGCCATGTGAATTTTGTTTGCCATGTGAATGTATTATACATTTACCATGTTTCTAACTTATCATTACTTCATTGTTATGTATTTTTATTTGTATCTACACTGTATTTGTTTAGTGGCGGCACTTAGATAAGTTTTGTTAAACTTGAGTACGCCCCACTATGACTGTATTGTATCATCACCTGAATAAAAAAAAATGTATTATACATTCTGGCAAACCCTTGCCAATGGATTTGTCATCTTGTGTTTTACTGTATAGGATGATATAATTGTGTACTAGACGTTGCAGATACTTGCACAGTCATGTAGTTGCTGTTTTTGCTTTTTCTTCAGTACTAGTAATTCGATGTTGACAAATTATCTCTCTCTTCTAGAAACTGTTCACTTTTGCTCATGTGATTTTGTCCCTGCCCAGTAAATGATGAAGTGTGTCTCTCTTGTACAAATGTTGATGTTACAGTGGAAGAAACAGTGGAAGACTTTCTCACTTTTATGAAATAAAGACTGAACTTTAACTTCCAACACTAGATACAGAATTGGGACCCCAAATTTTTGGTTGACTCCATCAACCTTGTTCATGGAATGGATCCGTCTCACAGAGACGGGGCGACACAAGTTATCTGGCACGTATGACCCGCTATGTATATACTACGGTCACGTGTCTCTGACGTCACGTTCCAAGAGTAGACGGGTCCATTCCGTGAACAAGGTTGATGGAGTCAACCGAAAATTTGGGGTAAGTCCCAATTCTGTATCTAGTGTTGGAAGTTAAAGTTCAGTCTTTATTATATAATGATTTGTACCAACACAGATGAACTTTCATGCTTTCTCATTTTTGTTTCACAGGTACTGACATTGAGAAGTGTGTTCAGGATTCCATCAACATTTTCTGCTGTACCCCAAAGAGTGCCACCTTCAGGAAACACGCCCGCCCTCCCCCCAAACCCAAGAACGGCCAGCGCAAGTTCCCTGCCTCCTACTACTCTACAGACTACCATGACCAGCCTAGAACTGAGCTGGTGAGCATTTTCATAAGGGCCTGCATGGGGGTGTCCCGGCAACGCTCTACGCTAAATTTTGAGAGCTGGCTACGTATTATGCTGAATTCATAAAGCCTCCCCATAACCTTACCTTAGACCTCCTTATTATGTTTTACGATAAATCTCAGGTACATGTACATTGTAGCTACAGTGCATTTAATTTTAATACGTAGAATCAAAATGGCAAATTACGCTCTACGCAAAATGCACCAATTATGCTCTATGTTGAATTAGAGTAGTGCGTCTACACTCTATATAGAATTAAAACAGGAGATTGCACTCTACAGAAAAGGGCATGCAGACCCCCTTTCATTGGTGTGGAGATGTTTTTCCATGTTACTGTTACTGTAACAGTTATACATGGATCATAGGTATGAGTGTTAATGTGTTATCTCCATACACTATACTGAATCAGGGACCAAAGATTGCCATAAGGAATACAACACTACAACATACTTTTCATTTCGTTTATTATGTTTACCGAAGGAAAACATATTGTTTTTACTCAGTTTCTTCCTCCTCTTATGTTCCAAACACTAACCTCTGACCTGACCAATGACATGATTTGTTGACGTCTGTCACCATGGTGACTGGTGTTGGGTTACATAATGTTGCAATTTCATGGTCTGCTCTACTCCTGTCACCATATACTAGTAGTACATGTACATGTATGTGAATGTGTTTGAGTAAAAATTAACAGGGCAGACCATGTCCGAAGGTAAACATTATATGCATTTGCTTCGATAATGTTACTTCTCTTGTTTTAAAACCTTTTAGCCCTGCTGGGCTAATCTTCCAATGCTCAAACACATTTAGAATGACATAATTACATAGCACAAAAAGTAAAATAAAATTACATTTAAAAAGCATACTTACATTAGTATACATGCATATTATGTATGTGTGGTACTAAAAATCTAGGAAAATACCTCAGAAATAGCTTGGATGGTGGAAACAACTTCACAGGTGGAATTTTTATCACTGACTGAGCAATTGTACCTTCATGTATACTTTTCACGGATAGCCCAAAACCAGAAGCTTTTACAGATACATCTACATTTGTAGCAGCCAGTTGGAAAATGTGTTTGTCTCTCTCTGATCTTGTGCTTCTTGTTATTACACATTCACATCTATGTTTACCCCAGTCAAGAGAGCCTCTAACCCTGGAAGAACTCAAGTCTGAAGTGAGCCCAAGGATCTCAGCAGAGGATCTTATAGAACTGTGTGAACTGAAGGGACCTTCTCCTAGCAAGTCTCCAACCAAGAAGTCCAAAACCAGCCGGCCAAAAATTCTCATCGTGGATGTCAGGGCAGGAGAAGAGTATCCTTCTTAAGGCAATGTAAGGGGGGGTTATTAAAAGTGCATATATCATGTTATGTTAATTAGAACAGAAATTTGCGTGTGTTATATGCCAGAGGCCTGGCTATACAGATCTTGATGTTGCCTAAGAATTTGGAAATGAATTCAAGATTCAATCAACTCTAATGCACTACAAATTTACAGTGATTTTCCAAATGACATTTTCGATGAACTAGCCTATTGTACTTATCACTCATCAGAGCAAAATCAATATTAGTAGTATTAAGTATTAAGAGTGTAAATGATTATACAGAGTGATAGAATTATTGTGTAAAATGCACATATTAAGTGCACATCTACAGTTTATCTAATAATACTCTATTATGTAATCACCCGACTACTGTTTGTATATATTCTTGTTATTCAGTTTGGTTATGTTTGTAAATATTGATGATATTTTGTACAATTGTATATTCCCTGAAACTTCGTAATTCAGCCTTTTTTAAATTGTATTATGAGGCTGCAATGTTGTTTGAGTTTTGTGCGAATTTGTGAATAAACCATCTAATAAATGTATTGTCCTTAAGTCAGCCCTCAGCTTCTCTCGAGGCCACATCCCCAGTAGTATCAACATCCCGTTCAACACTGCCTTCTCCCCTGAGGGAGACCTGGTGCCCTGTCCTGCTGCCTCCTCACTCCAGCAGCACAAGGGCAGGGTGGTGGTCGTCGTGGGACCAAAAGGGGGCAGAAATACCTACAACGTGAGTCTTAGACATCTTCAAACTATAGTTAAATGTTAGACTTTATTCCAACACACAATTTACAGGGATCAAATTTTCAGCGACCACAGTCGTCTTCATCAGGATAATTAATGACCAATCACCTCACAACGTGATCTCGCGAGAGTTACGGTTTACAAACACGTGACCTTATTCACACAAGACTTTACTGATACGTGGCGTAAGTAATTGATTAAAAGTGCCAGGGAGTTTATATCGTCCACCATCTCTATTAAGTGAAGGCTGAAGTGCTCTGATATATATAGCCTCCTTAATGCCTCTTAGAAAGTAGTCCTGTTCAGTGTCCAGTATTCTAACTTTGTCCAGAGAGACTGTGTGGCCCGGTGATTCGATGTGGATCCGATGTGTTGAGAAACTTCAGATGACAGCGTAAATTGTGTGTTGGAATAAAGATTAACATTTTACTATGATTACTACCAACACAGATGAACTTTCATGATAATCTTCCAACTACAATGTATATCTTGGGGAGCACTTCGGCAGAACGTACATGTACTGCGCCTGCACGAAACCTTGATTTTTCACAATTTTCGTTGAATGTTTGGTCAATGTTGCATCAATGAGAATTTTGCCAGTTGCAGAAGATATCTCATTTAAGATTCAACCTTATATACATGAATACGACCTTATACGAGACGTTCTTCCGAAGTGCTATGCAAAAAACACATTACAGATTTCGCGCAGGTGCAGTACATGCTGCTGACATGATATCTTAGACCAGCCTTGCCTTTCACATTTTACAAAAACAAAATGTAGCCACTGAAAAAGTGGCTTGATGTGACTACAAGGATTTTTACATCAATTTATTTATCATTATGATGATTGTGTTTTGACTGTCAAATATTGACATTTTCATTTTGATTAAGATTTTTCAGGGATGACCTTGGGCACCATATGATGTGTGGATTTTTTTTTTCTTTGAAAAATGATTTCACTTTTAGTGATGGCAGTACAAATGTATGCCGCCTCACAATATTAATGCTTTACAGGTTTATCATAATGCAGACTTATTAACTGGTTAATTTGGTAAGGTTGTCTACCATATATTTTATAATCTCTGGTACTGAAGATGAGATGGTAATGAAGAAAATGTGTCTATAGTTTTGACAGAATTGTAGCCTGTTGGGCCTATTTTACATTGAATGTCGGACGACTCGGACCATTACCAAGTCGGCCCAGACAAGTCGGCCCATCTACCTGGTCAACTCGGCCCAATACCGGAGACAGTAATTTAGGCAGAAACACACACACACGCGATGTCAATTTTGGAACAAATATCATCGATCTTCAATAAGAACTTATGTAATTTCTTTCTTTTTCCACAGGTATGACGAATAGAACTAGTGCTACTCCTTAGTCAACAAACGACGTTAATTGAAGGCCTACAATTACTATTTCTACTAAAGTAATCCGTACAATAGTCACATAATTATCGCCATGAAACAAAGTAAGAATGTACTAAAATAGTGTGAACAAATGAATCCATATAGGATTGTGTGGTAGGCATATCGATGGGCAAAGTCGTCGCTTTTTTTTAATCCCATTTTATAGCCAAACAATTTAATATTTTTGTTGTCTAACAAAAAATCACGGTCTCAGTTAAAGCCATGTTAACTGCCGAAGCGCAGGCGGGTTTTGACTTTAAAAAACCTCACAGTCTACAGTTCGAAGTTGTCTAAAAGACGCGGTCTCCATAAAATCATGTTGATTGCAATTGCTCAAGCACCGACGGTTTGGGACTTTAAAAATCTCATAGTCAACATGGTTGATTTGGTGGTGGGCCGAGTTGACCAGGGCGGTGGGCCGAGTTGACCAAATTTGCAATTTCCCGAGTTGGTAATGGTCCGAGTCGTCCTGATTCCTTTTACCTTCTAGTCCATTGGCCCTATAAGGGTAGTGCGTAGGGACAATGAAATAGGGTGTGTTACCAGGCTTACAGAATTGTAACTCATGTAATGACCAAGAGTTTGTTTATCTCTTTCAAGTTTGCCAACCAACTGGTGAAGCTGAACTACCCTAAGGTTGTGACTCTGCATGGAGGAATAGATGCTCTTCGTCACACCGGCCTGCTCACAGTGCCACCTGCTACCTTGTGATTGGTCATGCAATATACATGTACATGGGCTGTGGCAATACATGCATAGATCTAACAAGGACGTTATACTATTATTCATAAATTTGCAATGGAAAGATCAAACTGAAAATAAAATGAAACCAATAATAATGTCCTTGGAGCTACATAATGTAAATCATTGTTTGTGTACTGTAAATCTTGAAAATTTTGTGATGGTTTCATTCTATTTTCAGTTTGATCTTTCCATGGCAAATTCATGCCAAAGTGACTACAAATCTACATTACCAAGGTATCACTACAGTAACGGTTACCATACTATATTTTTCTATACTTTAAATTTGTGCTTGAAACAATTCTGAATTGTTTCAAGCACAAATTTAAAGTATAAAAAATTTCCTTTTCATTTGTTAGTACCATGAAATAAAATCACAGTTAAAGTATTACACCATTGTAATACAGTACTGTAAATATTTGAATTTTTTGCATGGTGCAACAGCATTCACATGCTGCAAATTTAAGTGAATTTACAGTGTTAATGTTGAAGGGAAATGATAAGAAATACAAGATTTAAGCAAAGGACAAAATAGACACTGCAGTGCAGTATGGTACAAAATGTATAATGTGATCTTCTATATTTACTTACCAACAAAGCACAGTAAGCTGGACCACTTGCTAAAGTGTTTGTTCATAGTTTAACAAACTTGACAAGTAGCTTTTCGACTGCAGGGAGTGGTCCCAATGTCCGTAAATTATGTACAGTTTCTGTGGTACTTGCCACAATACTAGGCTCAGTAATACCCTCTGTAACAGGGCTAATAGTAATACATATCCAACACCTCCTATACACATGTATAGCGTGGTAACGTTCACCTTTGTGAATACAGTGTTGGGGGTATCAACAGTAGAGCCCTGTAAGGCCACACCAAGTAAATTTTATGGATGACGTCCTTTGGAGACCCTAAATCTAATGCGAGAGGGCGAAAAAAAAACAAGAAAGGCCCTAAAAAACAAGATGCCTAGATTAGAAATATACTAAGAGATGACAAATGTTAGGACACAAATTGAATGAGGTGACACAGTGTAACAAGCAAGAAGTCTTTTATTCATAATCAAAACAGCAATAAATCAGGTGGAACAGCAGATGTCGTCCTGTCCTGTTTTCGCGTTACGGGTTTCACGTCAATCTGACGATTTGAGGCACTGTAGTGACTCTTTGGTCATAGTTACAGGAAGCAGAATTTCTTGTTTTTTTTTCTAGGAACAGGCCAAAATCAATGCGCGCGCGGACGTCATCCATAAAATTTACTTGGTGTGGCCTAATACCCAAACTCCAAAATTATCCAACTACTTACTTAAAGTAATAATGTCAGAATTTTGTCAATGATGTCGAAAGGCTTACTTTGAAAACATGTGCACAGTAGCCTATCCTTTGGACAGCCATATTCCTGATGTATTGATATACATGTACTCACACCAATAAAGAAATCAGCTGTGAACTTCTAATTTAAAATTATTATTATATAAGGCCAGACCAATTCAATTTCTTGGTTAACGGATTTTTCTAGAAAAATAATGGAGCGGGCGGGCGAAAAAAAAATAAAAATAAAAACAGGCCTAGGCATCCTATATGGCCCAAAATGGTACAATAGGAGCCATGAAGACAACACACCAGGCTGACTCAAAATTTAAACAATGAATTTTGAACTTTTCATGATACCATTGAATTGAATGATATGATATACCTGTAACAACTAGGATGAAAAGGACTGTTTTCAATTGTTCTGGGCAAAATATGAGCATTTTGCAGTTGATTCTGAATTTTTATTTTTATTTGTAAATCAGAAAAAAAAGGAAGCGGGCGAATCCGTTAACCAAGAAATTAAATTGGTGTGGCCTAATAGCACATTATAGCACAATACTCATGATTACAATTTACAAGTACTTCTACCATACTTTGATTAAAATTTTTACAGAGAAAATTAATTTTATGTCATGATAATGAATGTGCCAATCTAGGCCCTAACCTGTGAGACAATTTTCATAATTTATCAAAATACAAAATGTAATTTTCACTAGATTACATTTTCAGATGTTTTGAATTTAAGGCAGGTACAATGTACTTCATTATTCAATAGGAACCACGTAATACTTTGCATTTTCATAGAAACAAAGGGAATGGACACACTCTTCTTGTGTCAGGAAGTCTACATGTAAGTCGCATGCTTAACAGGTTCGGTTACAACAGGGAGGTTCTGCCTGGTGTGTTTGTAGATTCCTCACATGGGATCTCCCATGGCCAGTAAGTGTTAGGCAATGCGGAAAGATAGGCTGTGTGAGGTGTATTTGTGCATCCGTCTCCTGGGATCTTCCATGGCCAATAGGTGTTAGGTACATGTAGTGTGGGGAGGGAGGGCCTGTGTGGTGTCTTCTTGAGTCTTCCTTTAGGAATCTCCCATGGCCAGTAAGTATTGGGCAGTGTGGAAGGATAGGCTGTGTGTGCCGGTGTATTTCTGCATCCATCTTCTGGGATCTCCCATGGCCAATAGGTGTTAGGTACATGTAGTGTGGGGAGGGAGGGCCTGTGTGGTGTCTTCTTGAGTCTTCCTTTAGGAATCTCCCATGGCCAGTAAGTATTGGGCAGTGTGGAAGGATAGGCTGTGTGTGGTGTATTTGTGCATCCGTCTCCTGGGATCTTCCATGGCCAATAAGTGTTAATAACATGTAGTGTGGGGAGGGAGGGCCTGTGTGGTGTCTTCTTGAGTCTACCTTCAGGAATCTCCCATGGCCAGTAAGTATTGGGCAGTGTGGAAAGATAGGCTGTGTGTGCCGGTGTATTTCTGCATCCATCTTCTGGGATCTTCCATGGCCAATAAGTGTTAGGTACATGTAGTGTGGGGAGGGAGGGCCTGTGTGGTGTCTTCTTGAGTCTTCCTTCAGGAATCTCCCATGGCCAGTAAGTATTGGGCAGTGTGGAAGGATAGGGTATGTGAGGTGTATTTGTGCATCCGTCTCCTGGGATCTTCCATGGCCAATAAGTGTTAGGTACATGTAGTGTGGGGAGGGAGGCTCTGTGCACATGTGGTGTGTTCTTGAGTCTCCCTTCTGGAATCTCCCATGGCCAGTAAGTGTTAGTCTGTGTGTGAAGATGTGCAGTTTGTGGCATATTTCTGGATCCATCCCCTGGGATCTCCCATGGCCAATAGGTGTTAGGTAGTGTGGGGAGGGAGGCTCTTTGTGGTGCATTCTTGACTCTCCCTTCAGGAATCTCCCATGGCCAGTAAGTGTTATTAGGCAGATTGGGAAGATAGGCTGTGTGTGGTGTGCTGGATCCATCTCCTGGTATCTCCCATGGCCAGTAGGTGTTAGGTAGTGTGGGTAGACCCCCTTGGCTTGTGGGTAGACCCCCTTGGCTTGTAGGTAGACCCCCTTGGCTTGTGGGAAGCACTATAGATTCATCTGTCTTGTTTATCTTTTTATATGTTCTCACAACTTGACCTGCAAGCTGATATGCAGGATTCATCTTCCTTGTGACATACATTCTCTTGTCACAGACTTTTGTGTAATTGTCATTAGAAGCTGCATTGGCCTTCATACCTAACACATAGGCGTTGATGTGTCTGCTAGCAGACTGCTTGCTCTGACCGGCAGATGTAGACATGTGCCTGTAAATGTGTTTGTTCTGCCTGTCCTTTGTGAGTGTAGGAAGCGACGGCTCAGCGGCAGCAGCATAAAAAAGAATCGGTCCATCCTCCTCCTCCCCATCATCCTCATCCTTGATTCTACAATACGTCGGATTGACAGATTCAAGAGCTGCGGGCAGGGACTTGCAGGAGACGACGTCATCTTTGAGCACTTTATGCATATTATGTGCTATCGTGGGGAGAGATGTTGACCTAACCTGAACGATTTCATAACTTGGGATCTCGTAGTATGTATGGGGCAGCGCAGGGAGCGGTCGCTGTGCAGCTGCCATGTGATCTGGGATTTCGTAGTAAGTCGCATCGATTGAGTGTGGATCGGCAGGCAGTGACCAACAGGAGACTGTATCATCCAGGAGTTCCCTGTGTGTTTGTCGTAGGTTGGGAAGGGAACGTGATCGAACGATGCTGGGGACGGAATCGTTTGGCATCATCCATATGCGCCAACCTGTGGAGTCATTGACGGCTTGCATGTTCTGACTGGTTGATGTTCTTCTCTTCATCACAAAGCTCGCAAGCGGGGACAGAAGTACAAAAGTACACACTGGTACCATTAGCATCAGAACAGGGATGACCACCATTGTCGACCATGTATCTGATGTTAGTATTGTGGTCACAGTATTCGATGATTGGTATCTCGAGGTTGACGTTGTCTGTTTCGTACCTTCTGTCTCGGATGTTGGGAAGCTCATTTGATCATCGAATGTGTTGTCCATGCATTTTTTCTCATTTTCGATGCGAAATCGGGGAACGCTGATATACGACTGATAGGTTTTATTTGATGTCATACTTTGATGTCATCAAAGAATGATCAAGGGGTGACAATTTCTTGACCGATAGAACACCAAATGGGTAGCCTTTTATGACCAGAGCTTTAGGAGTGTCATGCAGGCAGGCCGCAGCAGGTGACAGGGTATGATTCACATTGGTCACACTGGGGACATCTACATCATCGCATAAGATACATGCCACATACTTGGGACGTACGCCCCTGATAAATCCGGCACATTTCTGTATACCTGCGTCCTTGTAATGATGGAAACAGAGGCTATTTGAAGCTAAACAGGCAGCTACATACATGTAGTTCAGAAGGAGCAGCAGAGTAATATTCATATTCCTCTCAACCATCAATCGTAGCAGACTAACATGAGAAAACAACACCTTGTTGATTGTTGTGGTGTTTTGAGGATGGTCGGATCACAGTCAGCGTCCTTATTATCTGCTGGATATATGAAGAGACCCAGACTGTATCCTGTGAGGCAGAGAATTGATTTTCTTTGAAGTTTTAGACACATTATACAGTATGCAGCCAACAGCATACAGCATCACAGTACGATTTTATCAACATGGCCTAAGCTCTGTCTGTATACAATATACATGTACACTGTAGCTTCAATACAATTCTATAGTATTGCACATTTCTACGAGTTATCAAATGAATATTCCTACTGAATTAAGTTATCTAAAGACCAAAATAATTCCCTTACACTGTATAATTTAAGAGAAAAAGATGTCTTGACTATTCTTTGTTACCTAATGGAATAAATTGACCCAACCTGCTTCTGTGAAAGTCAAACTGCTGGTCACAGTGAATGATAGAGGAACCACAAGTGATGTTCATAATGTTCATCCCCTGTTGAATGTGTGCCTCCCCTGACTACTGCACTTATATGGCTGTTTCTTTAATATATACCTTAGATCTGTGGAAAAATGCTGCTTCATTTGCATATATTTTGAATATACATGTAAATAAGCACTGCAAAAAGATAATAGCAGTGCAACATACATGTACCTGGGGGATAACTGAAGCAAAGAACAATCTTGCAAACTAAGGCCATTGGACAATATTTTTGCTGACCCAACCATTCATACTTGCAGCACTTTTTTCCCATCTGGCTTTCAGACCTTAAGTATATAAAGAAAATTAATATGTTTTTTTTGGGGGGGGGAGGCAGGCATCATGGACAAAGACAAGTATTTCAAGCAAATGTACCAATCTTCAAAAGGAGTATACCATCATAGCCACACCCACAACATCTTCAATGCAATAATGGAAAAACAGGGTTCAAGCCTTACGAAGAAAAAGACACTTGTACATTGTATGTATTTCTCCTATGTGTGCATATTAGGAGGAAGAAAACAAGTTGGAAGGTAGTGTGCTGAAAAACTTTCCTCTACAGCTTCAATGTGTCTATATATATTGTCTTGTCTAGAGATATGAATTATGACACTATCATGATCAGAGGATCAACTTCTAGCTTTAATTTCTTCTTAAAAGCAAAATAACATCCATACAAAAATAAGCCTGATATGTACTTTACCTGTACTGTACACTCGATACTAGTAGTCAATTGTGTAACTACAACATATTTTTTTACAAATCATTGATACATATCCTTAGTATACCACATGAAAAGATTACAACTTGTGAAACTCTGAGGTTGCTGTTTTCCATGGAATCCTTTGGAAGTCCTGATGAAAGCAAATTCTATGATGAAAAGAAGGGCTGGATTCTAATTTGTCATGTACATAAAAGTCACAAGGGATGGAATCAAAGGAATACAAGGTGTTGTACCCGTAAAGCATTACTTTGTTGAAATCTACACATGCATAGTAAATAGTGGGTTCAAGGTAGGACAGTTTATTGAGCCATATCATTCAGGGAATAATTTCTTTAAAAATTACTTAAAACAGGAACACATTCAAAATAGTTAAATTTTCTAGTTTTAAAATTTGTTGGACCAGGGGTAAACCACACTTTTCCATCATGGTAACTCTATCCTCTAAACTAGGACTGTACAGCCCAAAATGTCCTCAAGGCCAATGGATGGAATGCACACTGATCAAATCAGGTATACAGTATATGTACATAGTTTTATTGCGAGGGACTGTAGCCTAAAATAGGCATATAAAAAACAACTAAAAAGCTGCCTGCATTTCCGGTAAAAATTTCACATCTCTTTGCACTGACCAAGAATAAAGACAAACACGTTCTGCCAAATGTACTAAAAACAACCTTCATTTTTTCAGTCTTGAACAGTATAATGCTATGACGTTGCGTAGACTTGTGAATATTTGGTTCTTTCTGTTCCACTCCGCTGCTTCACTCTTTTGTACCACTCTGGTGGGTCTCTGTTAGTCTGGGAATGAAAGAGATAGAAAGTTTATTGCAAATACTTGCCCGAGGGCTAATTGCAGTTACAAACAACATAAGAAAGAAAATACAATGGTGTGCGAGACTATATCTACGTCCATAACATTATACTGTATTCTACAACATACATGGTACAAGCTATAGTTTTACTGGGTTTGACTTCTTCTATACAGGGATGTTATAATAATCACATAAGAAACAAGAATGATTGTAGTAACAATCATTGATACAACAAGTATCTAGTATCCGCAATTCAGAATTTAGACAGTCAACAGAATTGATTTACAATTCACTAGTACGTAATTGATTGTAAATAAGTTACTAGTACTCAATCCAGACTCTGTAAGTCTGCAATATTGTATCCACAATCAAGAATTTCGAGATCTGATGTGCAACAGTAAGATATCACAATAGACCAGTTTATCTTTCACTGATCGCATGAACTGCTTATGTCACAGAGGGGAACTTTTTTGAATAGAACACTATTCTAGAACCGACTTTCGCTTGTGTTGTCCCCCCTGGCAGATTTACTGATGTGTATTACTCACATGTCTAAAAGTTCCTGAACTGCGCCCATACAATAAGTCTAAAGTTCATTGATACTTCACTGAAGGATGGCTGTCCCCTAATTCCTTCCACCCAATCTCACCAGATAGCCGATTCTGGTATCTGAGAGCAGAATGCAGACCATCACAGTGATCTGCCAAGGGGGACACTGTAAGCGAAAGCCGCGTTCAACTTCCGGGTTCTAGAATGGCGTTCTACTCAAAATGTCCCCCCTGTGACATGTAAGCAGTTCTTGCAATACCTATTAAATACATAAAGGTTAACAGGTATATTGTAGATGTCTATTGAAAATGTAGAATGAAACCTACAAATAAGGTAGGTGCAGGTGTGTAAGTGTTGGAGTCCTGTAGCGGGGCCCTCACACGTGGTCCAGTTGAGCGGACGGCGGTGGACGTGGTGGATGCCTCCTGAGGGTGTGGCCTGTCATCACCATAGCGACGGGAATGAAGGCTCTGCACCACTTGTTTCATAACTGCCATTTCCTGTCAGAATCACGTTACAAGTTAGCAATACAGCAAATCAACAATGAACTCATGTTTCCATATCCAACAGCATAATTGATCTTCAGAAAATGCATGATGGCTATATTAACAAAAAAGTAACAGAAAATGATATTTATAAATTTTACAATGTTTTTCAATGCTTTAGAAGGCTCAGACCTTAAAGACAAGGAAAACTAAGGCCCTGCTAAAAAAAATTTTTTTTACCCTTTAAAAAAGTTCTTACAACGTTTTAACCTATTATTATAAAGGACTGTGTTTTAAATTGCACTCTTTATAATGATTGTATGGAGCGAAAGGGAGGTATTCTATTTAGGAAAGACATAAACCAGGAAAGTAATCAACTGATTAACCAACTTACCTCTCTCTGATTGAGTAATCTCTCCAGGTCAGAGGTCATCTGGTTCTTGGTCTTGATCAGGTCTGCTCTCTCCTTCTCAAACCGACTGGGAGACAACAGGAAATGTCAGATGATTCATGTACATGCATCAAACACGTCATGGTAAAAGTTAAACAAGTTACTACTACATGTAGCTTACTGTTACGTTGATGAAGGTTAGAGTGGCTAGTGTCGACTAGTTCTCTTTGTTCATTGCAATGACTGAAGAAGAGTGACAGATGTCACTCGACATATCTCGATTCAATTCTGGAAAGTTTGATTTGTCTTTGAATACTGCTTACTGTGTTCATAATTCATACTTTTTATAGATATCAGCATATGATACCTATTACAATTATTATTATTCTCATTAAAACCCAACAAACAGGTTCACAAATTCTTCTTTTGCAAAAGAACCATACATGTACATAGCATAAACTGTTCTCCAACATCAGGGCATATTAACTTTCGCTCAACCAACTTGCAACGAACTTTGACCCAGTGCTGACATCACACGTGGCAAAAAGTCACATGTCCACAGCACTTGGGTCATAAAGCTGATGAAGACTGAGTGATTCAGTCGAAAATTTCTGGTGAGTTATTTTCATGTTTTGAGTTGGAGAACAGTTAAATTTTCTTCACATACATGTTAAATAAACATGTACATGTACATGTAGGCCCTGATGCCCCCCCCCCCAACACATACACACACTGTAAGCCCCCTGGACCAACACACTCCCTGTTAAACACCCCCCTCCCACCTGAGGTCCTCCTGAAGCTGTTGGATGTGGTTCTTCTGTGCGTTAATCTGGGAGTCTCTGAGTCGTAGACTCTCGATGAGGTAGGAGTAGGGCTGCTGGGATTGGTCCAGGACCCTGTTAGCTGCAGAAAGCTGAAATAAACAAACAGAAGTCAACAGACTGACTCAATACACAGTAGGAGACATGGAAAACTTCAATACATAGCAGGATTCAATCAACATAGAGTAGGCCTAATTCAACACTCAAGAACAAACAATAACAAATTGAATGTAATAACAAAGGAAGATAAAATAAATGGGCCACAGTTACCAATTTGTCACATGTACCAACAAAAATCATAGCCAATTGGAACTAAATATATGGTTTTACACTTCTAGTGTGTGGAGCAAATATGTTATAATTATATGCATCTTGTGTATTATATGATTGTAAACCCTGCATCAATTCAGTGCTATAAAAGGCTGCGATTGCACGTGTAATGTTTCATCAATATACCTTTTTTATTACTACTATTATTGTTGTTGTTGTTATTTCTATTATTATCATTATTATCATAATATGATTATAGTCTGTGCATTGTACTTGATAGGCAGGGTACACACATCATCACTGTACCTCTACTACAGTAGTACCAGTCTTGTTCATCTTCTCTGTTTCAATAAGATGACAGTTACAACCTTGGGCTTCCAAAATTTTACATTTTGCTTCTCGTGAAGCATTGACTTCCAAACCCTTTAGTTATACATGAACATGTAATAATATAATAATAACTAATATGACATATATAATCAGACTAACCTCCTCTGCCACATGTTGTGCCTCTGTCTTCTGCCTGTCCATGTCCTTCCTGAGGGAGGTATTCTGTCTCTCCAGCTGGAGCACTCTTCTGGCCAGGTGGACACTGATGATGGGGACGGATATTTTTACCTACCAGTACATCTAAATCTACACAATGAACTTCACACAGGAACTGTAGGTCCTTAGGACCTACATGTATACAAGTGAAATTGTGGATATTTGACCATCTTTGCGTAAAACATAATAGGTCTAAAAAATGGAAGTTTGAAGTACACCATCACTGATAATTATGTGTACTATGAATGTTTCTTTTTACCTACATTTAATCTACACAATGAACTTCACATACAAACAGGTCCTAAGCAAGTGAAATTTTGGATATTTGACCTCCTTTGTCTAAAACATGTCTCAAAAAATGTAAGTTTGAAGTACACCATCATTGATAATTATGCTATCTCTGGCCTCAAGAACAAATGCACATTGAAACTTGTTTCTTTGTACATGTAAATTGCCGGAAATTTGGGTGCTACATGTATGTAACATCTACAACTGCAGACTGCAGTGTTCTGGAAACAGTTTAATCTAACTAGTAAGAATGATGAGAAATGGCTTCTTTACCTCTGTTTCAATCTTCTCTTTGCTGTACTGGGAACATTTGCTCCATAACCGTAAGAAAACAGCACTCTCTCTGCCTCGTCCTCGTTTTCAACTGTAGTGGGAGGGAAGTATTTATACTAAATTATAGGGTCAGTTGATGGCACTAAATCTAAATCATTAGCATGCAAGTAAATGTAAAGCAAAAAGATGCCAGTACCAAGTGCCGTATGAAATACCAAGCAAAATATGAGAAAATTTTATGTGGAGTATGTTTGTAGATGACAAAAAAGTGACATCTGCACCTTTGGCATACATAAATTCCCCTCAACAATTGTGTAACAGTAGCTACTACTGTTAGGGATAAATTTAAAAAACAAGTTTTGGTATCATAGCCATCTACAACCTTTGTTGCCACATTTTCGTTGTGAAAACACCGAAGACACAGTTGCCCCCTCTAACAGTTGCTATCTGAATTGCAAACAAAATTCTACTCAGATTTGATGTAAAAAAAAAAGCCAATCAAACACTACAAAACAAATGTACCTTCAGCAGCCTGCATGACAACGTCGTCCAACTCCTGCTCCAGTTTCTCGTAAGTCTCCACCCGTGACTTCAGATCCTTATTCTGTGTCTCCATTTCAAGGAACTGTTTCTCTGTGGACCTCTGTAGCTCGTAGTACTCTCTGGTCATGACCTGTTGGGGGGATGAGAATTGTGAGAACTGTGGTTAAGGATTTAATAGATATCCAACTTCTAACATTCTCTTCATAACTTTAACACTTGTCCCAGCTATGGGCATGTGTGTGTGTAGATGTATGAAGCGAACATCACAAAATGCAGGAAGTAAGGCAGAGATAGCAGGCTTCACCCCTTTAGTCATACTGCTTTGCAACCCAAAGTTTGTTGACGTCACACTTCAGATAAGCCACGTGACAAGTCTCACTGGGTCAGTCTATGGAAGAAGATCAGAGTGACTGGTCGAAAGCTCTATAGGTCAGAACAATATCTTGTGTTGGAACAAAAGTTTTAACTTTAGACATGTTTTGTGACCCTTTGAATCCCACAATACAAAAATAGCTGCTGTGAGCATGCAAGGGATTGCTGCTGCACTGTATTCATCAGGAACTGCAGAAACACACACACAAACACTCCCACAGTGACACACAAAACAAAAACAATACTCCCATAGCATGTAGTAATAATGAATCACATAAAGACAAAGTAAAAGAGTACCTCTAACTTGTTCTGCAGCTTTTCGTTGTCGATCTGACACTGTTTGAGGTTCCTGACAGTTTCTTCGTGCACCATCTGCGTCCTCTCTGTCTCAAACGACTTCAGTTTCAGCTCATTCTGTAGCTCTGAGGTCTTGGTGTCAGCTCCATTCTGTAGTTGTCTGAATCTGAAGTGAAAAACCTAAATCAAATTTACAGCTAAATCTCTTAACTACAAAGTAAGAGGGGAAAAACAGATACTGAGACATATGCAGTGGAGGGATGTTGCATGCAGTCCTTTATAAGTTGTGCTGCTCAAACACTTTGTTTAAGAATAACTGTTTCCAGTTTTAAGGGTTCTGACACCATATTTCCTTGTTCAATTATAATTTTAGTCATCAACTTGGCAGAATTACAGGGTACATGACTGCATCTTAAGAATTGAGTCAAATTTTTCATTATTAGATAAAATGTTTTTTTTTAGTAATGGTGCCATATGACTTCACCGCCCAAATTCCTTGTTCGAAATCCTTTTACAGTCACCGTGACAGTTTCTTTCCCCGTACAGCCAAGCTTTGGAATTCCCTCCCTGACAAGTGTTTCCCACCAACCTACAATCTACAGGCTTTCAAATCAAACGTTCACCGACATCTCTTGACATAGCCATGTTTCTCTCATATTTCTAGTTCAATGCCAAGAAGTGGTCGTATAGGCCTTACCTTGAACTACTCTGTTAAAAAGAAAAAAATTACTGTCCATTTACATCATACAAAAAAAAATTGTGTTGTTTCCTACAGAAATCATTCAAACATCTAAAAAATCATGAAGAAGGCAAGGTATGGTGCTTGATGCTTTGCAAAATCTTAGTTTCCCTTCTGGAAAAAACAGAGAGAGAGACTTACTCAGCTACTAGATCCTCAGACCTCCTTGTGGCCTCTCTCTCAGCCAGAACCAGTCTCTCCTTCTCAGCTACAGCAGCGTCACGGGCCTCACGTAGGTTCCTGGTTTTAGACACGAGGAAAACAGTTACAGACTGGTTTTAGACACGAGGAAAACAGTTACAGACTGCCAACCTGGTTTTAGACACGAGGAAAACAGTTACAGACTGCCAACCTAACGCATAAACAGTTTACATTCATTTATCTATTCATCTACTCATTGAGATTTACCACCTTTGTGGAAGTGATGACGACACAACAGGTGACTATCACCTTTAAAAATTAACCCTTATCCCTAACCAAAGCTTGGTACTTATTTTCACCAGAGTCGAGTGAGGAAATAGGTGTACAGTTGAATTTTCCAAGGGTACAAGTGGGGCATATGAGTATGTCGGCAGAACGCACTGCACCTGCAAAAAATCTGTAATGTATTGTGTATAGCACTTCGGTAGAATGCCTCATAAGTCTGTATTTGCGCATATAAGGTTAACACTCTGTCTGTAGTTTCCCAATGTTGGAAAAAATATTGTCTGCAACGATGACCAAAATTCCAACGAAAACCGTGAAAATGGGGGTATTGCACAGGCGCAGTAAGTTCTGACGACATCCTGGGCATGTGAAGGATTGGAACCCATTCATCCTCCCGATTTGCACATCTCACCTGTTTTCTCTCTCGTACATCTCCCTGGTGCTGACCCTCAGCCTGTCCATCTCCTGGTCAGTCTTCACCCTGATCTGGTCCAGCTCCTCGGCCAGTCTCCGCTCATACTCAGCCTTGTAGTGATCCCTTGTAGTAACGAGCAAGGCAACACAGACACCCACTTCAGACTTACAGTACATCTTCAAATGTTCCCTGTGGTATTGTTTTTGTGGTTTTCACAATGACTTCTCCACAGCAAAAGTATGACACCACAACTATGCATTCCTATTGTATTACTACTACTACTACTACCAGTACTAGTACTAGTGTCAAATATTATTGTACTACAGTTTCAATCACAAACTTAAAAACACAATTCTCAAAAACATACACATTTAGTTTTAACTTGCACTCTCCTCAGGTCTAATTTGCAGTTTGAAAAAAAAAAGAATGATATTTCCTGTCTAATCCGTTGGGATTTGATGAAGATTTTACAAAATGATACAGGGGTTTTTCTGAACAGGGGAACAAGGGCGCTGCCCCTCATGTAACAAACCAGCGCCCTCATATCACTTTCCAGATTGAAGTCTAACTCTTTTTCAAAATCATCTTTTTCCAGTAAAAATACAATAAACAACACCACATAACAATACATTATAGCATTACAAACTATGTTACTCTCATAAAAATTCCAAAATCTTACCACAAACTTGAAAATTTAGCTCTAGTAGTAAAAGTTTGAATGGAATAAACAATGTTCATTGAGAACTTGCTCAATGACATGTAGCTAGACCTCCTTCATTTGCATACTATAGAACAGGCTCTGAAGTGAAACATGAGACCTGAGTTTGTAGCAGCTTGGATGAATGTGTTGCAATTGTGCCATGGGAAAGGTTTCAGCTTGTGGCAAACCCAATGTTGTCATCTGGAGCTACTAGTAACATTGATCACTAATTGTGTAAGTAAAAGGGTGATTTGCAGATTGTTTGTACTGTTGATTGTACTTATATTTTATAAGTGAAATGTGCAATGCATGAATAAAAAATTTGGGAAGGGTATACTGAGGTTAAGAGTTCAAATTTCCCCCCTCAAGTAGCCTCAAAATGTCCCATTTCAACTTCAAATTTTCAAAGGCTTCACATGGCGGAAGGGGGGAAACCCCCTTCCGCACCAACCCCCCTCGGTCGCTTAGCACCCTCGCCGTGATATATACTGCTCCCTCATGCCAAATTTTTCTAGAAAAACCCCTGTGACATTTCTTATACATGTTAAGACTAGTAAAAAAAAGAACTAGAAGAGAAGAGAAGATGTAAGTAAAAAAAAAAGAAAGCAGTCCTGGTGAAATGATAACCCCCTTTCTCACCTTGAGGCCACGTATTTCTCGTACATCTCTTCCCGCGCCCGTTTGGCGTCGTCCAGCTGAACAGTCAGCTGCTGCAGTCGCTCCTCATTGAAGGTCATCTTGGAGCCAAGGTCGTTGGTGTGCTTGGTGAGGTAGTCTTTGTCCTGTCTCAGTAAGGCCAGGGCCTGTTTGGCAGCTGACAACTGAGAGGAACAAAATAACTTTATATTGTAGATGTTTCTTGTCTCCTCTCTTCATATTTATCTGCCATCCACATTTTGGCCAGGCAACAGACATCTTTGCCCATTTTTGCCATGCTGACATCTTTCAAAGGGCTACAAAATTTTTTTTTCCAAAAATCAGGCAAAAATTAATGCATGCGCTGATGTCATCCATAAAAATTACTTGCTGTGGCCTAAGGTAAGAATATGAGATACAGTAACAATAAGACTTTGCAATCAAACTATGAACAAGGTAATTATATCACCAGTTTATATCTGTATTAACATATAATCTAAAAAATGTCTAATGGTTAATTAGATCAAGTCCAAAAACGAACTGCAAAGTGTCCCTACAGACTGTTACAGTCACAAGCATAATTACAAGTTGTATTTACCTCTTTCTGTGTGTCATCTCTTTCCTTTGAGACTGTCCGGTGTGCAGCGTCCAGGTAGGTGTACTTCTTCTTACTGTCTAAAACTTCATGTTCAAGGTCGTCTCTCTCACTGAACAACAACAGCAACATTGTTTTTAGTATTTGATTCATTACAAAACTATGACAATTTTAGGATTCATCCAAAAAGAGCTTAGTATTACTAATATTAGTCACTGTTGTGCTTAGTTAATACATGTAATTCACAGAGTGCAGCTAATATTGTTTGTTTTTATTAATATATTATCATATTTTGTGAATATGCCAGTATCTGATTTTTATCCTTTTGCAAATTATGTGCAAAGTATCCCAAGTACCATCTTCTACTTTACGTACAGTGGTTGTATGCAAGTATGGGTTGAGAATATTCTTACCTACACCAAGGATGATACTCAGGATACACAATGTATGTGCAAAATATTTTTATCACCAGTGTTTACAGTTAAGGCCACACCGTCTTAATTTTATGGATGACATCCTCGGAAGACCCCAAACTTATGCACGCTGGCGAATAAAAAAAATTCCGGCCAAAAATAAAAATGCTAAAAAACTACAGGAATACAAAGCTGGTATTGTGAATTTGCAGCAGTGCATAGCGACGTACAGGACAAGCCGGCACATGCTGGCTTTTTGTGGAATTTATGACTCGGCACTGTATGTATGTACTGAGTTCTTGAGTCATGGAGCTTTGGTGCCATCAGTGCCATCCTCCAGGGTTACCAACTTACCACCGGCTCCGTATTGTCGCTAACTACCATGGAGTACCCAGGCCCAGAGCCAGACGTGATCTTTTTTTTTTGAGAACAGGCGAAAATCAATTATGCGCGCGTGGATGTCATCCATAAAATTAAGACGGTGTGGCCTAAGTTACACACCCAATATTGTAGAAGCTTATCTTACCCAGGTATTCTGAACCTCACATGTCTGAATTGCATGCAAAGTTACAGGAGACTCACGATCATTATACATCAAACAGGTAGAAAGATGAGCACTAAGACAAGCACTAGATAGTAGAAATGGCTTCAAAATGTTTATCATAGGATTGGCAACATTTCATGTGTGTTCATGTCAAACCTAGTACAAGTATGTTTATCAATCAAATTATCAATCAAGTATGCCAACAAATCATAATCACATTCAACCCATCCTACGAAAAACTGCATAGCACTACATAGTGTTTAGATCAATCACAACTTGAAACAGCAAACGTCGGTCAACATACATTTTGTAACAGGCAGACAATTGCTGACCTGAAAAGATGTTGCCTTACTCTCATCTGCCGAATAAACGTACCCCCCGGAATAAACGTACCCCCCGGACAAATCTTCAAAATCAAATAAACATACCCCCGGAATAAACGTACCCCCCGGAAAATTACCAAAATTGACGGGTAACCTGTGTCTCTTGTACTAAAATGCGCCCTTACTGATATATGCACAAATCTTTAACTGTTATTTGCAATTCGGAATTTAAATAGACCAAAAAAAAAGAGCATTTAATATTTCGTATTTTGATAAGCACCACCCATGACAATAGAACATTCAGACGAATTTATGCACGCGGTGATTGCAAAAACCGGCCCGAAAATGACAAGTTTCTCGCTACAATACGCGTTTATAAACGTCTTCACGTCGATGATTTGTCAATTTTTTTCACACGAAGTTGAAAAAAAATTACTGGTTTTCAAAAAATTAATAAACGTACTGTGCAAAATAAGAACGTACTGGGTGGATGTTCGGGCCCAAAAAAATAAACGTACCCATATGTTTATTAAAATAAACGTACCCATATGTTTATTCGGCAGATGAGAGCAATATCCCTGTTATATATTAGCATCCTACCTTTTGACCCTGTCATAGTTCTCCCTCTTGTAGTCCCCCTGCTGGATCTGAGACTTGGTATCTGCCAGCTCCAGGGTTAACCTTTGACACTTGACCTCCGCATCTGACCTTCCCTGTTTCTCCACCTTCAAATTCTGCATACAAGAAAAATGTACTGTACTCAAGTAGACATTTCCTTCAAAATCAATGATGTTCACATAAATGTATGACTGGGGGAGGGGTAATATCATTGTTACTGCAGTCAGTATTATTACTAGCAGATGTACTAAAATCATGTATCTTGAAATATTTAGTACCTAAATTTATAATAGACATTTTTCAGTTCCTATGTTCATATCTCAAAACTCCTCATACTCAATTTTGTAATACTGCAGCTACATTGTACTGCTTCTATGTAGCAAGCTCCCAATTTTAACCTGACCACAAAATCTTCCAGGTGTGTAAACTGAATTTA
>NW_017804575.1:3242824-3284806 GCF_001625305.1 Branchiostoma belcheri
GGGTGATCTGCTCCTCTGCCCATCCCCTTCAGCTCAAAGTACTGTCCCTCTGCCAGGTTCAAGTCACGAAGACTCCTCCTGTCAATCACAACATAAGACATCATATATCCAAGCTCAGCATTGTAATTTGCATATTCAATATATTATGTCCGGTAGGTTGGCTTTTTTAATGTATTCACAGTAATAGAATTTTTTCATAACAGAACAGTTTCCCCTACAACTAGAACAGTGTACAGAGTGGAGTTTTTACTAGAGCTGTGTACTGGTTCTATACCCAAAAAATTAAATAGATACAGGTGACTGGTCCAAAATATTACCTAATCCCTCAGTACCGGTAGTGTACCTAAATAATTTCACACTAATTATATGCCTATTTGTGACCTAAAATGTGTACATAGCTGGTCCCCCAACGGTCCCAAAGTAAGGACAGAAGTGTGTTTGTGTTACAGAGTGACAGTGTTAACTTCCCTGAAATTAAAGATCTATTGCATATTAGTTATGCTCCTTCTAGATGTCTGGACCTGTACCTAAACCCGTGTACCTGTACCTGTTTATCTGTACCTAAAATTTGTTAAGGTAGTACAGAGCTCTAGTTTTGACACATCAGATGCCGCACCTGATGTCACCTGCGTGCGCCTGTAGCCTGGCATTAGCTGTCTCCAGCTGCTGCTGTCGCTGCATGATGCGCTCGATCTCGGCACGTGTCTGCTCCTGTCTCCGCCGAGACTCCTCCTGGTGCATCTGTAGGGGGATTCCAAATAACATAAAACATTATGCCAAAAAGCAGTTACTCAAGCAACTGGATATGATTTTGGAAACGGTCAGATGTTTCAGCTAGTATCCACTAGCTTTCGTCAGTGACTGAGAGACCAGAGGGGAAATGCAGGTTTGTAAGCACAAACTATTGATTGTGGAGCTGTGAAGCTAGTGGATACTAGCTGAAACATCTGACCGTTTCCAAAATCATATCCATTTGCTTGAGTAACTGCTTTTTGGCGTATCGTATTACTTGGATGTCTAACCTTCATCGACGTAACATAAAACATTATGTTACTACGCAGTGTAATGTCCACCGCTTTTAACAAAAATTATTAATTCTGCTTTTCATTACTGCAATTGATTGATCATCATAAGAATAAAAATTTAAAACATCGACTCATAATTTTTTTAGTGAAGAGGTTGGTCGGCGACACATCTTATTAGTATTATAGAAATATTTTTGCTTTTTAACAGTGACTTTTAACTGCCACTCGCTATTATATTATAAAGCTGAGGAGACCTACTCAAGTACACACACCACAGTGACTGATACAAATGTATAAATACAACTGCAAATAATTATGATACCTACATGTTTTGTACATAATGTACAAAACATGTAGGTATCATCATTATTTGCAGTTTTATTTGCAATTTGCATCTCTGAATCAAGGAGTAACAGAAACTGATTTCATGAACACCATAATTTGCATCATAATTTCACTATTATATATTGGTAAAGCTGAAAAGGCTAAGCTGATAATTTTATATAATTTTCATGATACTCGTACTACCTTGAGTTGCGACTCCAGCTTGGCCTGCAGAATGTGCCTCTGGTGCAATGCGTCGCTAAGTTTCTCTTCCAGCTCCTCCACTTTGGTAACATGTTCTGCCTTCAGGTTTTCGATGATGAGGTTCTTCTGACTCAGCTCTATTCTGACGAGCTGCAAGTCGTGTGCCAGTTGTTTACGTTCTATCAGCTGTTTGGTAACTTTCTCCTTTCGGGCCCTCCCACCTCTGCTGCGGTCTCCCTCCGCTTCGTCCGAAAAATCCGTCGGTACGGTCGTCTCCAGGCTGAGATCTTCCGTGTCGAACTCGCTGAACGACGTGGAATATTCCCTGCCCGCCATTTTTGCAGGAGAGAAGCCCGGAACAAGGCAGGAACGATCGAAAATTTAAATGGCTTCTCGAGACAATCAGCAGTTCCGGGGTCGCCAACATTCGAAAACGGTAACCAATATCCGGGAACTTTGGTACTGCACATGCGCACTCGTCGCTACCGTTTCTACGTGACAGTACAATCACAAACTGCAAGGTGGCGCTATTGATAGGTGAACAATTCAACTTCAGTTTAACACTCAAACAGGAATTCTAAAGGGATAGGGGTCGGGACTAGACGATTTTTCGTATTCGCAGTCAAAACACTGGGTTCCCTTTGTTTAATCGGCATGCAATATTTTAGACGTCGTCTGCAGGCATGCCCGTGTTGATGCACATGTCTTTATTTTTACCGTTGCTGTTTTTGTGGTCAATGTAATATTTCAGATGCACCCCTACATTTATGAGTCCAGAAAAACCCGTTGTTTTGAATAGACCGTTGGTTTAGGTAGTTGTCAGGTATATATAGCCGAGGTTCTCTAAGCAGATATTAGGTGGCTGTTGTGCATAATGATTGCGAGTATCTTTTGGGATTGTGGTTTCCAACTACTGCGACATGTCAAATGAATAATGTGTAGTAAATGAAAGATATTGTTATGAAAGTTGACATTGTTCATCTAGTTAGATTGTCGTGTTGTTGATTTTATGTAGCCTGTGTTTACAGTAGTCAGTCTGCAACTGTTTTCCTAAGGGGGCGGCAAACCTCTGGGCAGGTGGCCACCAGGAGCGCGATTTATATATATATATTATTCAGTATATATCATATATTATATATTTATATATTATATATATAAAATACATAATTTGTTTACCACTTCTTAACATTTGGGTGCACATGTGAACATGAAATGAGTCACTTATATCTAAAGTCGCTCACGTATATCTAAATGTAATATTTGAAGCAGAAAGTCATTACAGGTGCTCTTTTGTGTACTAAAAGTACCTTCACAACACCGCGCCCAGGACACACAATAGGAGTAGTGACGTGTGGTAAAGATACTTAAGCTATTTCCATCAGTCATAAAAATTGCTTATGACATGTTTTCGGCTACGGCGTCATATCCATTTATGGCTGCACTTAGATGTTATCAATATGGTGTTTATAGTGAAAGTAGCTTTCTGCTTATGAACGTAATTACGCCGAGTAACTACGTCGATGCAAGCTCAGTGTAGATGTATACTCTTGTAGGCATATACATTAGGCTTTCCACGCGTGCATTAGAATGCTTGATATCCTGATTTTGACGTCGACTGATGGAAGTCCTGTTGTACGTATGGAAACACGTACCTTTAGTATCCACAGTATCACGCCCGTGTACTTCCTCGAAGGATTGCTTCCTTTTTCGTCTGGTTCCCTTTCCAGTGTCAGCAGCTTGATACGATGTGGGGTCGTCGAACGTACCTGTTTTCGACGTGGTTGGGTCCTGACCTACTGAAGAAAGTATGGCGCATTAATAGGAGGAGTACATTGGGAAAAGGGCAACGAAAACCGCTTAATGCTAGGGAGGGAGATACTGTATTTGGTCCCGAGCAAATTTCGGGAGTTCCAGTCTTTTTAGTTGCTGTTTTTTTGTGAAGAAGTTTTTTCGTTGCCATTTTTCGTTTAGTTGGATCGATCATACTCTATATTAAGCTATTTTAGGGGTCGCTCTGCAAAACATAATGTACATTGTGTATGGATATGTCACGTTAGGAGTTTTGCTGTCTTTCACTTCTTAACACTTTTTGGGTGCATATGGGAAAATTAAAGGAGTCACTCATTTTGCAGAATGTGACATTTGGAGTCGAAAGTAATAACGAACGTTCTTTGTGTACCTTCACATAAGGCACGCCCAGGACAACAATAGGAGTGACATGTGTCACAACAATTGCTTATGACAGGATGTCAGCTCTGGGGTCATATGTACTTTATTTGGGTGCACATGTGTCAATTATTTTGCAGAATGCGCTCACGTATATCTAAATGTGATATTTGAAGCGGAAAGTCATTACAGGTGTTCTTTTGTGTACTAAAAGCACCTTCACAACACCGCGCCCAGGACACACAATAGGAGTGACATGTGTCACAACTCACAACAATTGCTTACGACAGGATGTCAGCTCTGGGGTCATATGCATGAATGGCTGCACTTAGATGTTATCACAAGATGGTGTGTACAGTGAAAGTAGCTTTCTGCTTATGAACGTAATTACGCCGAGTAACTACGTCGATGCAAGCTCAGCGTAGATGCTCTTGTACATGTAGGCATATACATTAGGCTTTCCACGTGCATTAGAATGCTTGATATCCTGAATATGATGTCGACATTCTGGTGTTCTTCGTGTGGTTCTACAATTTGTCCTTGCCTGGTTTCAATCTGAGTACTGGTAAATTCAGTACAAGAAATACAATGCAAATGTAATTGACACATATTCCACTGACGGAAGTCCTGTTGTCTGTATGGAAACACGTACCTTTAGTATCCACAGTATCACGCACGTGTACTTCCTCGAAGGATTTTCGTCTGGTTCCCTTTCCAGTGTCAGCGCTTTTTAGATGATTTTAAATTTTACAGAAAAAAATCAGAGATAACTTTTTTCAATGACAAAGTGAGCCGTTTTCATATGATTCCAGCCTCGCTGGTGACACGAATCAGTCCATCTTTTAAAGAAAAATCTTGCACCTTTAGATAAAAAGGGGACCAAAAAGTGGACCTTTGAGCCTTGTGGTGGGGTTCGTCCGAAACCTCCCCCACCCCCGGGCTAAGGGCATGATTAATTAAAGGGCACCATGGAAAAACAACCGGCATGATCATATGTTTCTGTAGAATAACTTGTTCAAGATCGTTTTATTAGTCCTTTGTAGTAAAAAGCTGAATTGTAAACCAATTTACAAAGCATCGATATGTTGAAAAATACAGATATACATTTTAAAATCAGATATGAACAGTGTGCATTATGATTACACCATCTCACAGAATATCTTTTTGAAACATCTGCAGCTATTACATAAAAAAACAACTAGGCAGCCAAGCACTACCTGGCACTTTTTTTATAATATATTATATGATGAATACAAAGCCATTCAGACTAAGCAAGACCATTTTGTTACTGTTACTGACACACAATGACTATTGTAAGGGAACCTAACGAGATGTGCATAAGAGATAGCCTGGTTACCAAACCTATTATAGCTCCCTAGCCCGAGTCCTACATCCTCTCCGCAAGGACTCGGGAGCTATAATAGGTTTGGTAACCAGGCTACATTAGAGGAAGTTTGAGTCATGATAACTTTGATAAGTAAGTTATTATCAAGACATGATAATAATGCTATTTTTCTGTATGAAAAGTTGGATAGATATCAAGTATGTAAATAGAGACCTAATTTCCATAACCAATTTTAATTAAAAATGAGCCTCCTTTGCATTATAAATGCTACAACAACCTTTGTTGAAATAAGACTTTTTGCAATTTGCAATGTTTGTAGAGATGATCATTATGTATTACAATTCATGAAAATGAATCCTTTTGCATAATCACAGAGAAAACTTTATGATATGTCATCATTAAAGGTTAACATCATTTGAGAAATGTATGATGTCGTAAAACTCTTTTTCATACATGAGTTTCAGATATGTCAGCACAGCTAATGTGGTTTTGCATCCCTCTCTTGCTTATTTCTTTTGGATTGTCTCATTCTAATGGTATACTCTGCTGAAGTAAGAGCTGTCTTGACTATGTCTAGAACCTGGTGTTCCTGTTCACTAGGGAAGGGTTTCCCATCTATGTAATTTGTTAGGAAATAGGTCTGGTCTTGATCACTTCCTGTGATCTCTCCTGCAAAATCAATGATGTTGCGACGCTGTTCATCCGTGCAGCCCCTTCTCTGCAGCTCATCATTATGTGTGATGATCGTCAGTGTCCTCACAGCTGTGGATGATAGGATATTATTGTAGCAATTTTATGTTTTTCTATACTAGGCCACAGCAAGTGAATCCTATGCATATGGTTGCCTCAATTTTCACCTGATTTCAAAAGAAAAGAAAAAAAAATTGTTTCTCTCTGATGGTAGTTAACATGCCGAACTTGCAAATATGTCATAAACCATGTTTACCATCAGGGATCCAGCAAACTTGAAGCACAATATTGTTCATATTTGATGGCAAGTGTTCACAGTCTAAGAGTTTCCATGGCATATGAGACTCTCTTATAGTAGCTGTCCATGGTGGTACTATGTACTGTCAATGGTGGTACTACAAGATCTTCTACAGTTGCGATGTATACAACATGTACACATCTACAAGGAGAGGTAATATATCCTGGATGCATAACTCTCTATACAGTCTGACAAATCAAATCCTTATGTGCATATAATGTGTGTGTGTTTGAGTGTGTGTGTGCATGTGTGTGTGACAGCAACATGTATCATAAAGTTTATTCAGTCATATATAATATATTGATATAGTCACTGGCTAATTGGGCAAACCATTATGCTATTTACACAGCAACTTGACAAGTTCCAGTTCTAACAGGATATATTATTACACTTCAAGTTCTAACAACTAAGAAGGAGCAACATTTTTACCTCTCTTAACAAGCATCATCCTTAGAAATGCCATGTGGCTCTGATATGTCCCACTCTGCAGACGAGGGTCACTGCCCTTGACAAACCACAGTACCACATGTACCTCCCGACTTAACTTGTAGTCTTGTCCTGTCATGGAGGTCTCTGTAGGTTTTCCTATAATACGGATTAATGAAAAAATTATATAATTCCATTGCCTTAATCTCTTGCAGTTTAAGAAGAGATAAATATTGACAAATATCAGTAAAAATTGTTCAATCATATGCACAATCTGATGAGCAAATACTATCATTACTGTTACAGCCAGGTAAATGATGGGAATTTTGACATCTTTAGACCAGGTAAAGATGAACATTACTCAAATGAAAGCATTTGCATGATTAAGGAAATCCTGTGACATCTTTTCAAATGGTGTTTTTCATATTGTGTTATCATATGGTAGATACAGCACATCATTTGATAGACATGAATAAGGATACGATGCAGGAAAAGATGGGATACTTTAAAGCTTCTATTAGCTGTTAAACTGTTTTTACCTCTGTCTATGAATTGACCACCTCTTATGTCTCCATTCAGAATGGCCAGCATTTCATTTTGTGCTTCATCACCCAACTTGTCAAACCCTCGGGTGTCCAAAAGAAAGAAGCCAGGTTTATCTGTTCCCTCTCCTCCGAATGCAAATTCCTCCACGATCACCGTTCCTGTAAACGATTTGAAGTAAAGTTTAGACAGTACCCTTGTAGGGAAATGTCATTTGCAAATATCTCAATGACCCGGGACTTTCCTGATACTCTTAGCATCGAATGTTCATTGACGGTATTTTATTAAGATTTTTATATATGGCACACGATACATGTCATTTTATACTGACCTTCTGCGCCGCTGCTTTGCACCATCGCCAATTCTTCGATCCCGTCCTTACCCCCCAAACACCTCAGCACTGTGTTGACAAACGAGCTCTTTCCCGAACCTGTGAGGCCAAAAAGGCCCACCCTCACAACAGTACGCTGCAGTTCTCCCTGGCGAGCGTCGGGGAAGTCGTCTACTATCTGCCCTGTTTGGTACGTTTTGAGAAAACTTCGGAGGTTCGACATTTTCAAGCAACACCAAGGTATGTAACGCTAAGTAAGATTAAAGAACGTAGTTCTGGTCTCGGCCAAGAGAGCGAGATATCATCCGTGAAAGGGCACGTCCATTTGCACTAGAGGGGGCTGCTATATCCAGGTGCGTTTCAGCTGCAGTGTCCAATCCAGCACCCTCCTTATTACCTTATTACCTTCGCTAAGAAGGTTATGTTTTCAGAGGCGTTCGTGTGTGTGTGTGTGTGTGTGTGTGTGTGTGTGTGTGTGTGTGTGTGTGTGTGTGTGTGTAAACACGATAACTTGAGGAGGACTTGATGGATTGTCTTGATACTTGGTAGGTGGGTAGGTCTTGATAAGACCTCAAAATGATTAGATTTTGGACCCCCTGGCGGCTTGTTATGGTACTGCAGCTGAACTTCCGGTTTTGATATCTCATGATCTAGACATGCTAGGGTGACGAAATTTGGATGGTAGGTAGCTCTTGGGCTGGGGAAGAAGTGTCGTGAGTTTGGGCCCCCTAGTTGCTCTGGAACTGCAGGGCTATATATATATGTAGGTAACTTACGTAATGCTTGATGTAATTAGGTGAAAATTATGCAAATATGGATGTAATTTGCATAATCTATGGAGAAATTCTATAAATCAGCTGCATTCCATGATAGGACTATTGAAGCTTGGGACATTGGTAATTCAGAACGACAGAAACACAGGCAGATATTGATTATGTATATTAAGAATTAATTTGCATAATTAATGAGAATATTTTATAATTATGTAATGATAACTGCCTGGAATTTCATACTTGTGGTATTTCAAAGTTCAGTGAAGGTGAACATCATTAAACACAATGTATTAAAACCAGGACCTCATTTGCATAATTTATGAGGAAATGCTAGAATGGCATTGGTTTTTAATATAAGACCTCTTTTGCTTGAGAATATGATAAAATAATATAATTCATGAAAATGAGGATCCTACTTGTTATAATAATAATAATATAATCTATAATTTGTCAGTCATAAAGATTAACATCATTTGGGATCGGGGAACTCTAGATCTAGTTCTGAACACTTTCATTTGTATCGTTACACATTACAGTTACTACATCATGTATTAGCAAGAAGGTATTCATATACTGTACTCTCCTTATATTAGGTGTCATCAAAATGGCATGATAGGAAATCAATTAGAGACTGGGATAGGAAATATGGCATGAAAGAGGAAATAAGACGGGGGATGGAAAATATGGCATGAATATGCATATTGAGAGGAAATTCGGTGGATAGAAAATATTACTTTAGCTGTATAAACCATGTTTGAGACCAAACTTCGACAGTTGTAACATTCTAAAATGGCCTAAAATATGCTGCAACGAGTGACTATGGACTCCTTACCGGAATGATATAATATCTTCGATTTATTTTCACACGTACTGAATTTGATTATGAAAATATTGAATGTAGCGTTATCTTTGTAAACAATTTGTTCTATTTTCTCTTGTTTTGTCAAAAGACTCTGATCTTCTAACCTCGAACTCTAGAAAAACCGCCGCGACCGAAAAGTACTGTATATTTATTTAATTGTTATTATATATATATTTTTTTTTATAATATGCTATAGTGAGCAATACCCACTGATTGTACAATGGCTCAATCAGTGGGCAATCAGTGGCTCACAGCTGCCAAGTTCTCAATTGCAATGAAGGAGGTGTCGATGGACTCTGACTTTGAAGGACTGCAGTCCGTTGTTGTTGATGTTGCCCACAATGGAGTCTGGGAGTTGGTTCCAGATCTGAACTCCTGTGTGGATGAAGGTCCGGCCGGTAGAGCTGGTTCTAGATACCGGTTGTGCAAGTGCGTGGGTTGGCATAGCAAGACTAGTTCTGGTTGTTCGTCTGAAGGTGTACGGCTTGGGGAGCATTGTCTTCAGGCCTGCTGGGCATGTGTCTGTGTGCATTTTGTACAAGAGTGCCGCAGCAGCCACTTGGCGACGGTGCTGAAGTGATGGGATGTTCAGTGTCAACCTAGCTTCTTGTTCGTTTGTTCCTATGATTTTTAAGTGCCCTCCTTTGAACAGAATCCAGGAGTCCCAACGAGGTGGCAGGTGCACTCATCCAGCACAGTGAGGCATACTCCATAACACTGCGTACTTGTGCCTTGTACACTGCAGCTCTTCCACTGGGAGTGAGCTTGCGGGCAACTCGCCTCATAGCTCCAAGTTTCTGGCCAGCTCTGGCTGCAGTGTTTAAGGCGTGTTTTGTCCAGCTGAGCTTGTTGTCAATAGTGACTCCCAAGATTTCCAGTTCGTCTTTCTCAGCCAGTTTGGTGTTTCCAAAGAAAGGTCTGACCTTGCTCGAGATCTTTTTCTAGAGATTGTCATTGTTTTACACTTGGTTGGTTCAAATGTAACTTTCCATTTCTCTGCCCAGATCCTCATTCTTTCCAAGTCCCTGTTAAGGCTCATCACTGCTGAGGCTCTGTCGTCGTTTGTTCTGACTACACAGTAGAGAGTGGAGTCATCTGCGTATAGATACGGAGGGCTCTCACACCCGTCTCCCACGTCATCTATAAAGACTGAGAACAGCAGGGGTCCCAGAATTGAGCCCTGAGGGACAGATGCATTGATGGATGTCGTGGTTGAGGACTGGCCGGAAAGGACCACTTTGATTGAACGGTCAGAGAGATAGCTCTCAATCCACGTCAGCAGCTTGCCGCAAACTCCCTTGCTTCTGAGTTTTGAACAAAGTCCGTTGTGCCAAACTTTGTCAAAAGCCCCCTTGATGTCCAGGGCTATGAGACACACTTCATAGCCATTATCCAGTGCATTGGACCAATGCTGGGAAAGAATGGTAAGGATGTCGGCAGTGCTGTGATGTGGTCTAAATCCAAACTGCCGATCTGAGATAAGGTTGTTCTGCAACAGATACTTCTGAAGCTCTGTCTGCACCACAGCTTCCATAACTTTGCTGATGTTGCTCAGAAGGGAGATGGGACGGTACATAGACGGGTTGGACTTTGAGTCTCTCTTGTGAACTGGAATGACTGAGGCACATTTCCACTGGCTTGGAAACACACCGTTATTGAAGCAAAGACTAAAAAGACGACTTAGGGGGCTGGCTAACTCAGCACAGCACTTCTTCAGTACTCTAATGGGTACTTCATCGGGACCGGTGGCTTTGTCTGGTTTCAGTTTGTGCAGGAACTTCCTGATGACTTTTGGTTTAAACACTATGTTGGTCTTGGTATGTGTGGTGGTAATTGGAACCTCTGGAGCAGGCTCGTCTGCATCTTTAAGCTGGCATTTCTCAGCGAATGTCTGGGCAAGCTTTTCAGCTTTTTCCCTTGCCGTGGTGTAGCTGAAATTTTGGTCCTTAAGAACAGGAATGTCCGACTTGCCTTTTCTACCAGAGAGTGTGTTTACTATGTTCCACCATTTTTTGCTGGAGAGGTTTCCATATGAAAGATCCTCTTTCAGTTTGTTGTTGTACCTTCTTTTTGCCTGCTTCTCAGCACGGTTGTAGTCCTTCCTTGCTTTGACAAAGCGAGCTTTGTTTTCGTCTGTATTGTGTTTCTTAAATTCCTTGAATAGCCGCCGTTTTCTGTTTGCAGCTGTCCTGCAACGATCATCAAACCAGACTTTGTCGCCAGTTTTGTTGGTGACAACCTTGCTTGGAATGAAGGTGTCCATTGCATCAAGGATTATAGATGTTACATTGCTGCAGGCCTCTTCAGGGTCTTTGGTCTGAAAGGCGCTTGACCAATCTGCAGCAGATAGATGACCTCTGAGGCCCCAGAAGTCAGCCTTGTCATAGCGCCAGACCCTTCGCCTGTAGGGCTTGTCCCTATATAGGGGTACTTTCAACTTGACAAGGACGGGGTTGTGGTCAGATGTGCCCAGAGCTGCCATGGTTTCAGCAGTGGAAGCGATGTCGGTCAGGACCAGGTCAAGAATCTGGTCCCCTCGAGTTGCTTCTGTGACGATCTGCTTCAATCCAAGACAGTTGGACACCTCAAGCATCCGTCGGCCTGCTGAGTCTGTTGTGTGACTGCCGAGCCAGTCTTTGTGGTGGACATTAAAGTCTCCGAGCAGAATCACAGACTGTGCATTAAAGACCGTAAGCATAGTTTGTGTGTTGTTATCTAGGTAGTTAATGACATCGCTATTGCTGCTTGGTGGTCTGTAGACAGCAGCTATTAGTAGGTTCTGAGTTTTGAGGGACACTGAGAACCACATAAGTTCTAGGTCTTCAGGATCTTGGTCCTTGTCATGGAGGATTGCGATTCCTTCAAGACAGTAGACAGCAATGCCGCCGCCGAATGAGTTAGATCTATCTCTGCGGCAGCAGAGAGAATACCCAGGGATGGCTATACAGTCAGCTCCATCCTTCACAGTCGAGTCCAAGAATGTTTCGATGACGACAATAATAGTTGGTTTGAGGCTGTGGCAAAGGTTGGCAAGCTCGCCCAGGTTTGCCCTAAGGCCTCTGATGTTCACCTCTAGTATACTTAGTTCAGATTCTCTCAGTCGTTTGCCATGCATTTGTCGTTTCCGGGTAGATCCGTCCTTTCGAGGCTTCTTATTTGTCTCTTTAGCGGGAATTCTTACATCAGGTGGTAGGGGCTGCTAACCCCAGCACCTTAGGAACGCATCTTGGCGATGCGGCAGGGATGCGCGCTCTACATGACCTGAACTGAAAGCATCCGAAGACTCATAACAGTTCGGGCGTCTGATGGATTTAACGCCACTTAGTCAAGGATGGGGTGATCAGCGCTATAGGTGCAACCCTACTACCCCAAAGATAATAAAATAAATACTTATTTGTCTTGATTTTGTATTTTGTCGGTGCCTTATAAGCCCATATGGGCTGGGCGACATATGATCGCAATGGCACGAAAATAAAGTCATTCATTCATTCATTCATTCATTCATTCATTCATTCATTCATTCATTCATTCATTCATTCATTCATTCATTCATTCATTCATTCATTCATTCATTCATTCATTCATTCATTCATTCATTCATATATTAATGCCGCCACCAACACACTTGAAGTTAAAAGCACAAGTGAGTTGCGGTGTAGACTAAGATGTGTATCTAGGGCAGCTCTACAAATCCTGGGTTCACGGTTCACATAAAGGTACTAGGTATCGATGTACACTGTTGTGACACGTCAAGCGTGCCTTTATTTTGGGGGGTTCCTAAGGTTACATCGTTTGAAAACACTGTTAAAACACTAATCACGCGTTACAATTAACATGCAGCACTACGGCCGATCCAGACTGTTAAAGACTTAATGTAGTCATATGTGTAGTCTTCGTCGTTTATTACCTTCGCCAAGAAGGTTATGTTTTCGTGGCCGTGTGTCTGTGTGTCTGTGTGTGTGTCTGTGTGTGTGTCTGTCAACAGCATAACTCGAGAAAGCTTAGATGGATTATCTTGATATTTGGTAGGTGGGTAGGTCTTGATGAGACCTGGAAATGATTAGATTTTGGACCCCCTAGCGGCTTGTTATGGTACTGCAGCTGAACTTCCGGTTTTGATATCTCATGATCTAGACATGCTGGGGTGACGAAATTTGGATGGTAGGTAGCTCTCATGCTGGGGAAGAAGTGACACGAGTTTGGGCCCCCTAGCGGCTTGCTCAGGAACTGCAGGGCTATTTGTTTGAAAATATTCAAAAGAGGATAACTCAAGAACCGGTGGACGGATATTCGTGAATTTTGGTATGTAGGTAGCTCAAGTGACGCTTGACATAATTATGTGACAATTATGCAAATCTGGATCTAATTTACATAATTAATGGCAAAATTCTATAAATCAGCTGCATTACATTCTAGGACTATTCAAGCTTGTGACATATGTAATTGAGAACGAGAGAAACACAGGCAGATATTAATTATGTAAATTAACACCTAATTTGCATAATTAATGAGAAAATGTTATAATTCCATAATGCTAACTGCCTGGAATTTCATACTTGGGGTATTTGAAAGTTAAGTGAAGGAGAACATCAATAAACATAAGTTATTCAAATAAGGACCTCATTTGCATAATTTATGAGGAAATGATAGAATGGCTTTCTTTGCTAAGATAAGGCTGTCTTTTGATGGAGAATATGATCAACTATATAATACAATATTATAATACAATATTATAATATAAATATAATGCAAATGAGGATTTTATTTGCATAATCAGAAGGAATCATCTTTGTCAGTCATAAAGATTAACATCATTTGGCGAAGGTATGAGATCGTGGAACTCTAGTTCCGAATATGCAACGGTTGCTAATCCATTAATACTCTATGAATGTACAGCAGATTATGATAAAAGGAGCAACGTGTCCTGCACCACAACATACCAGTAGCCATTGTCGATTTATGAGTAAATATAAGGTGGTGTGAACAGAATGTTACAACACAGATAGGGACGCCTATATTTAAAAATCTAATGCGATTGATTTCTTTGTTCTTTGCTACTTGAACAACATTTCTCTGACGTATGTTTTCATTCGCGAAGTAATCTGCAGCTCGGCTTCCAAGTCGTCCCAGTTGTCTCGGAGCAGTTTGGCCGTTGTAACGTCTTCTTCCTTCAAGTGAGCGATGACTGACTCCGTCTTGTCATACTGTACAACACAATGAAGTACTATTAAGTGGTGGTGTATTCTAATTCAGTAATTGATTTATATTAGGTCACACATTCATGCCCTACACGTTTTAAACGTATGGCGCTACATGTAAATCAAGTGAAAACATACCGGAATGTGTCTGGTGTCGCAAAGACGACGGAAGAATCCTTCAATAGGTTCATTTGCCCCACACTGAACTGGAAAATAGAAAGTGAAATGCATCAATATTTTGTTACCAACAGAAAATTAATTTGGTGTGGCCTTAGGCTTTTAAAAAATGACAAGTCAAGGAATGTCAAACTACTAACCGGCAGCTGCTTGCCTCTCCTCTGCAGCGTACTGCTGTTGCTGCTTGTGAATCCTCACGTACCTCTCCCCCACCAAGAGCGCAGAGTTGAGTATTTCCATCGCCCGTAGCTCAATACTGAAGTCTCGGTCGTTGTGGCCGGGATGGTAGTTCTCGATGAAGTAGACGTGGCTCGGAGGGCTTCCTGTTGCAGCAGACGCCTTCAGTTTGATTTTGTTAAGCTCCTTCTCGTCTCTGACCTGGTCAACGTGTGTTACAACAGTCACTGGGGATATACCTGGTAAAAATGTAATAATGCGAAATACATTAGCCGACATACGTCTATGCCGAAACAACAGAAAAGGCCATAACAATTCCCAACGGCTAAAACAGAAATGTGAATAAGATTACATACAGCATACATACAATTCGATATAATACACTATATGAAGAAATAACATAGAAACACTAAGGTGTTTGTTGAACTGGTATGAAACTCAACGTCAGCTTTATATAGCAAATTAGCAATTTTCTCAAATACAAAAAAAAGTATTTACCTCTTGGCTTCATAAATTCTCGGATCGTGTTCAGGTTGGTCATGTGTTGTCCGCTATAAAGTAGAGGGTCTTTGCTCAATAGAGTTAAGACCATTGTCCCCCTCCCTGAGCCTCCCTGCCTCATTAACTGACAGCCCAACTTTCAAGTGTAATGTACACTTATTGGGTGGTTATTTTCTGACATTTCCTACAACTACTAAAGCACAAGGTCAATGGCAAACTCTCTGCTTACATGGATTTTGTGAATAACTTGCTAATATTATAATATTGATTTAATAAGCACATATAAATCTATAAACTTCAAGTGCCTGGCGGGACCCCTAGACAAACTTTTTTTCAGACAAATTTGGTATGTATGTATTCGTCAGTAAAAACCCTATAACATCCCATCGATCCCAGGTGTATCATTATTATTATTATAACAGATATTATCTAATATGTTCACATTTTTGGCAAAAATTACATGTTTGCAATATTCATACAAGGCTAGCAAAGTGTTGGAGATGTTGTGCACTCTGGGCCCGACACAGTGTTGTAGAACGACTTGTCTACTTTCTATACATGTGTTCAGTAACTGAAAAGAATGTTTTGTGTGGATGCGCTTTTAAGGAAAAAATAAGATCACAAAAATTGAACTTCTGGCTTCTTATGAACTGAAATCTGATCACTTTGTTGGGATAAGTGGACAATACAGCCAATTAACTTGTTGACATAGCACCTTCCTTGTTGGGGACCAGACTACCCGAGGAGAACAATAGACAGTTCACGGCTTGTCCACACCTTTCCCTGCTAGTGCCAGACAGTCAGCTTGGCTTGGTTTATCAGCAATAAACAACCATTGTTTCAGGGTTCCAAGTACTAGTACATTGTAAGACTAGAAAAAGACTCAAAAATCCATTTCTTGATCCAACATACTCTACAACTACATAAGGAACAAGTTGATAACATCAAAAATTATAACTATTGGTTGGGGTAAGCTCTTTATAACAAGTTGATTACACGCACTCACTATCCAGTTTATCGTCTGTTGTTCCACGACGCAAAAGGGTTCTATAGAGCTGCTACAACTTACCAAAATTCGAAAGAAAGTGTGTGAAAGGTTTTACCTATGTCAAACCACTGAGTTCTCTCCTTAGTCTAAGAAAAACATGGAGGGTTATCAGACTTTTGATTATGAACAGTACCCCTGGCCCTGGTGTTATAAATATACCCAGGTTCTTCTTTACTAGAGTGTTATAGGTTTTATGCCTTGTCAGGCTATTTGCAATGAAAATGTCACATTTGACAGAACAATCGACCAGTGTGTAATGTTGAGATATGGGAATCACACAAATTAGAACCACTCCTAGACACAGAATCCTTTGTCAATTATAATACACATCCAGCACTGTTTCCAGACAGCCTAACATTTCACACTACACAACGGCCAGGTATCACCTCACCTGGTCCACCGGCACCCCTCTTGCAATGTTTTCACACTGGGCAGGGTCAGGGCAATTATCAAACAATAGGAGAAATCTGGAAAATTCAGGGTCAAAGGTTGTATCTATGTGTATCTAAGGCGGCCGACGCCCAAATTGCTGGGGGGTCCTGAAATGGTCTTAACTCTACTGAGTGGCTGCTAGGACGATAACTATGGCGTGGAGCCCGTTGGAGAAGGCATCCCAGCTGTCGTCTTTACCCGCTTCTTCCGCACTGTCGAGGTCGATCTTCTCGCCCGGTCTGAGCCGTCCATACACGATGTTAGTCATGGCTGTGAACTCCTTCTCACCGTAGTTGAAGAAGCCGCGAGTGTCGACTAAGCAGAACTTGCTACCGATGTCGTCAAGGTACTCTTGGACGATGGTTGTGCCTTCCGCCCCGCTTGTTTGCGTCTCGCAAGTCCCTATAAGTGATAAAGAATTTTTCTTTATCGATATTAAACGAGGCATGCTTTGTGGGCGGAGTGGTGTACAAATTTTTCCCTCTCCTAAATATTTGTGTGACAATTTGCCCCTCCCCTTATTTGCCCTTGCTTTGCCAACTCTTTTGGTCTACTTTTAGATTTAGTGCTTAGCTACGTACGGTAAGAAGCTAGCATGTGTCTGTCATAATTATGATCAAGTGGGGCAAGTTTTCTCAACAAGCACAAGAAAACAATGGTTTGTTTTACAGTGATTTACTTATGGGGAAGGGGGTCTTGCAGATAGCAACCCCGGGCAATGTTTGTGAAGGGTGTAAAAGGCTGTAATTCTGTAGATTATAACACAATTCAGGTAGTTATGCCAGTAAATAAAGATTCGGGAAACACGCCGTGCCTTAAAAGGGGCTTGTGATTTTTTTCACATAAAGATAGCATGTACGAGTGAATGTATGCTTACCCTTCTCGGTTAGTTTCATGGCGCGTTCACAGGTGTTGATGAAGCTGCTCTTTCCGGACCCTGTTGGCCCGATCACGCCAATCCGTAAGCCACTTCGCTGTATGTCGCGTTTGTCAATGGATGCAAAGTTACGCAAACCATGCTTGTCGCCAAAGTTGTAGCGGAGCAGCTTCTTTTTCTGGCCGCGTGATTCCTGCTGCAGTCGTCTGAGACGTTCTGCTTCCTTCTGTTTCTCCTGCTCCTCCTGTTGTTGCTGCTGCCTTCGCCTTTCCTCTTCTCGCCTCTCAGCCTCTTGTATTTCCCTACGTTCCCGCTCAGCCTGCTCCCTCAGCTGTCTAGCTTTCTTTTCCTTGGCTTCGCGGACTTTTTCCTCAGTGATATCCTTGTACTTGTCAACGTACACTACCTCTGGTTTCCCCCAGAGAGCTTCGCTTAACTGTGAAAAAACACCCGGTTTACACACAGAAAAACGTAAGTAACGAAGTAACGTTGATAACGCTACTGTTCTAATCGTTAACATTTTGGTCACAAGAATGCGATATAGGTCTACATGTATTTTAATACATTACCAGCAGTAGAGACGTGTGTTGGAACAGGTCTTTATGCCAGATTCGCACATCATGTACTTATAATTGCATTACGATCACGTTTCCAAACCAAATCAACGAGCCGATTGGATTTTGGCATGCAACACATACTTTTTTGCATAGTGTATGAAGCAGTGTTTTCCCCAGCTGATAATATCTCAACAGAGCAGCGGAATATACTTTCAACGTTAGGTCACAATAATAGTAGAATGCTTGCAGCGTTATGAATCATTTCCCTGAAAGTCTATCAGTTTTTGATTACCACAGTAAAGTAGACTTGATCGGGGTGATGAAAAAAAAAGAACATACCGTGTTCCCCATGTTGACAGTTAGAGTCAGCGTCTGTTTGACAATCCAAAGTGAGCGTGGTATTTATAGGTCTGTTTGTGAAGAATGAACAATGAGTAAGCGCATGCGTTTCTGTTGTTAACGTGACGCTGCGTTAGTTTGAATGATGGGTTGGTTGCTTTCTTGTTAACAGATATTCGAACATATTACGGCCAGCAGTCTCAGGAGAGAGGTTTTCGTCAAAAAGGTACAGTTCTTCTCCTAAATTCTCATACCGGCCATTTGCAAACATTCGTGGGCAGCTGGATTTCTTGCTCTGTGTAATTGTAAGAGGTATGTCCGTACACAAGCCCCACATTACTGAACTGTTATCTACCTACTGTAAGCGTTAAACTGAACCATTATGGTCGTTCCCAATGTTGGCTTATTAGTGTGAAGATTGGAATCAAACTGTGTCAAATTCCTAATACTGGAAGTTTTTGTCAAGTTTCAGAGAAACACGGCGCTGACTGCGAGGCAAAATGCTGAAACCGTTTTTCGGTGCAAGAACAGAGGTAGCACAGTTTCAATTTTGATTGTACCGTGGTAATTTCCATCATATACTACAAATGTCATAGCACGTTGGCAGTACTTGTGTCAATTTACCATCCAGCCACACACCTACCTAACTATTAGCTATAGTAGCCATCCCCCACCCCCCACGCACACCACGCTTGTAAAAAAAACCGTTGTGCTATTTACATTTAGGAACAGGACAGGTGGCACGATACGTATGACGAAGATGAAGTCATGGAAGCTGAAGACGAAGTTGAGAGGGAGCATGACGAAAGGCGAGAGACCGAACGGGCCCGGCGGCAACAGGAAAGAGCCGAAAGAGATCGCAGGGAGAGAGAGGAACGCGAGAGGAGGGAGCAACAAGAGCTGACTAGGAAGATGACTGGACAACAGAGAAAGCTGAAAGAGGGGCTGGAAAGCTACACGGTCGGCTCAAAAGTTAACATCGCCAAACAGGGATTTGATCACGTCAACATAGGTAACGATTTTTCATAATGTAACTCTGTGTGTGTGTGTGTGTGTGTGTGTGTGTGTGTGTGTGTGTGTGTGTGTGTGTGTGTGTGTGTGTGTGTGTGTGTGTGTGTGTGTGTGTAAATGATATGAAATATTCTTTACTCTTTCTTGTTTATGTTTAATTTATGAACTGTACCTTAGGATTCAATCAATGCAAAACAATGTACATTCTTGTACCGTATCAATATGTCTTCACATTTGTAATTTTCAGCACTGTTCGGGCCCACTGGCAGCGGGAAGTCGAGTTTCATTCAAATTGCCGAAAAGATCCTGTTGGGTATGTACACAACATTGCTTTAGTAGTATTATAACTACGTTGCTGTAACCATGTAGAGTGTTTCAAGACACCAGCTCCTTTGAGTGACATATTTTCTTTTATCGACCCGCAGAAAAACACAGTAGTTCAGAAAATTTATTTGCCATCCTTGCATGCACTGTTGGCACGTATTAACGACCTTCAGATAGTTGTCGCATGTTGTTTTGGGTGTATTTTGGACAAATCATTCATAGATCCTACCATATCATCTTTCAAAAAACACACGTGAATGATTTCGCCAAGAATTCACCATTCAAGAAGTAATTTATGACTCAGATCACATTGTCCAAAATCTTTTATAACGATTGCTTCAGCAGAAAAGATGAAATACTGTACGATAAAGCGCGACAGGTGATACATTATGTACATGTACCGCTACCTCACTTTTTTTTCAAAAGCTGGGAATTCTTTACGCTTCATGCGGCAGCTAGGAATCGTCTGACCCATTGTTGTTATTTGGTAATGACACCTGTAACAGTTGAGTCGAGAGTAAGTCAAGCGTACATCACTATGACAGTGCCATAGAGGTCACGTAATTGATTGTGTCTCCCGAGGGAAAGTGTGTTTGCTCAGTTGAGTCACGCCATTTTATTCTACACGACTAACTTGTTGTTGTTGTTGTTACAAAACAATATAGGAATTTCGGTTGAGTCCCTACCTCCCCTGTCTTTGAGACGAGACAAATACACGTACATAGCTAAACTACGTACTTCTCGTATTATTGTATCCGAAATATCTTGAATGAAAGAGACAGCCCTCTGCATGAAAAGAAAGAATTTTTGTAATTTTGCAAATGAAACATTCCCACGCGAGATGATTGCCAAACACCGATAGTATTCTGTTTGTCTGCCAGGGGCCTCAATTAAAGAATAAATAATAGATAGAACATGGGTGTTTGTTCGATCTCGCGTGAACACTATCACAACAAGGAGAAGTCGTAGACATCATCCCTCCATGAAATAGCTTGTTATTTTGTAATCTTTTGGTGTATTTCAATAGAGATATTATGAGTCAAACTGTTATAGAGTTTGCGAATATACTACTGGGGATGGTACCCAGGCTACATTTGCCTGTACATGTAGGTCAATGACCAGACAAATGACCTGCAGACCAGACAAACAAGATTTATTTTCCTGCAGACTCTATAGGGGTAAAAATAGATAGGGCTGCCTGGGTCTGACCTACCAGCTGGAGGTATAAACAAAAACACTCTGTCCCAACTTTTGGGTCAAACAGACCATCCTATTATGAAGTAGGGGTGAAAAAGTGAAAATCCTTTTAAATCAAGCAATAAAAATATGCGACAACCTGCTAATGCACTCCAAAACACAAAGAGACTCAACAACTACCCACATACCAAAAATCATACCAAACCATCCCCTAGATTTTCCAAACATTCAACACAAAAAGTCCAACATTAAACATTTTGTAAATATCAAACGCAAACAGCTAGGGGACCCAAATTTAAACCACTAAACCATGGTAATAACAACTACATGCTACCTTAATATCGCACAAACAGTCCATAACGCGAAAACAACAGAATAAAAAAATTAAACTGCAGTACCAAGGTCAATCACCAGGGGCTCGAAGTCAACCTACACAATCTCCAAGGCCCCATCCATCAATCTGCCAAATATCGTACAGTTCCTTCTCACCGATCTTCAGATATCAGACCAAACATGAAACGGAGTAAAAACAGTACCCCCATTTTCATGGAGGGTAAAAAAAGGGAAGCCGAAAAAATTACGAGGTTGAATAGTTTCATGATGCACATGTCTACATTCTCCCCTCATATTTAAAAGAAAATGTTTCTTGCTTGTTTTCTTGTGTGTAAACATATTCAGCTCACAACAAATTGCACAAAGGTAGAAACAAAATGGTTTAACAATTGTCTGACCATAACCAGGAAAGACCACGGCCATTACCCAGTCGGATGCCACGGAGGGGACTGTCATCCTCCAGGAATTCCTCACAGATAAGAACTTCCGCTTGTTTGACACCAGAGGTTTCTTCGACTTGAACGAAACCATGCATCAAGAGTTGGATAACATCCTTTCCGGTAAGTCTCGTTGGTTATAACAAAGATACAATGTAACACAACTTAAAAACAAGACATTTGTGGTGGCTGAAGTTCGGATGTCATATAATATCTAGTAAACGTAAAAACTACACGTTCCTAGGTTCCTCTATCACATGCTTTAATGACGGCCGCCAAGCGGTTATAGAATGCTTCACTTCAAAGTTAAAATTCTGGAATTTAAACCTTGATTTTTGTATTGCTAGAAAATGCATATCTTATTGTTTGGTTTATGAATACGCTTATTAGGGAGAATCCGGCCGTCCCAGGTAATTCTGAGAAGGGAAGACGACAGAGAATCTCTCCCCGCTGGTCAAGCCTTGAGGACGGGCTCTATTCCACTGCAGGACAGGATGCACGGCGTTATCTGCATTCTGGGCCACAAAGACCCGAAAGAGTACAGCAACAAAATGAAAGATATTAGGAAAAGCCTAAAGAGTGAAGGTAAAAATAAATATACATTTCATATCCTTTTACTATTTGATGTAGTTTCCTATTCTGGGGAGGGGACATTTTCTGTCAAAAAACCTGCCCATTTTATATTTATTTGCAAAAAAACACAAGAATAACCGTGGTGTAAGACTGTTACAGTAAAGTCTTCACCATTTTCCATTTCCAGGATACAGTCCAGTGGGTGGCTTGGCTTTTGTGAATAAGACGGACTTTGACAACAAGGAGAAGAGAGAGTCACTGATGGCCAAAATGTCTGGAGCCATGGGAAGTCCTAGAGACAGGTACGCGTTCGTTACGCCGAAGGGGGATTATACAAATACAATACGAATACGATATAATTTTTTTTCTATTCCAACATGAAGTCACAAGACGTGGAGACGGCGCCCTCGTATTAATGCCGCCACCAACACAGGGGACGATACTATACTCATTTTCACCTGAGCGAAGTGAGGAACTTTCCCAAGGGCACAAGATCGGTGGCATGCCAGGACTCGAACCCGGGACCTCTTGGTTCCGAGTCGAGCACTGTGCCGTTACGCCACACGACCCCACCAAATACGATATTAATTGATACGATATGAATTGTGACGACTCGGCACAGTAAGAAGGCGGGATAGGAAACCAACCTTAACTCCACAGAAGTGGGCGCTGCCATACCTTTTAACTTGACTTAATGGGCTTCCCAATAGTTATCGTAGATAGGTTAGGTGCAAGTCATCACACCGGGGTTTCTTGTTACGACAGTTCCTGGTTATTTTGATGGTGGCATAATTGTTTCTGTAAGCTATGGTTTGATATATCTAACGTTAGCGTTCATTTCTGCGATTAATGGTGGTTAAACATAGTATTGGGTGTCATTTCGGTTTCTATTCCTATTTCTTGTTTTTTAAGGTTTTGTTTGCTATATCTTAAACAGAACGTACGCTTTCGTGAACCATATTCTAACTGAAACTGAGACATCCCCTGAGTCGGCCGTCAGTGTCCTGGAGGTCCTGGACACGGCCCTGATTGCGGCGGAAGGATACATCAGGGTTCAGCAGCAGCGTGAGACGTACGCAAAAGAACGCGCGGAACCCACCATAGGTGAGAACTGCTTAGAGGAATATGTGATTGCGTTGTTTTAAAGGCATCCAATGCAGTTTTTAGGGCTTGGAAACCCGATTTTTCAAAGCCAATTATATTCTAGTTATTTATCTAGATTGTGAGTTGAAACCACACTGTCCCACCCAATGTATTTTGATCCTCACGTAGCAAAAATTCCCAAAATTCTGACGGAAAATGGTTACTAGAGCCAGTAGAGGGCCCTTGTCTCATTTGTAGGGTACCACACAGAAAATAATGGACTCATGCATCTTGGAGCTTGTTTCTGCAGTAACATTTTTAGATGACCAAAGTATGAAATACTGTTCCAAATGTGCCTTTAATATTAACCATGGATTACTTTCTTGAGTAGATACAACTTTTTTTCTCAAAAGTGATTCATGTAGCATTGTCATATCATTAATTAGGTTCATTGGTATTCATAACATAGATGCTGCACACATGTCTATCAGAGACTTCATCTCCCAACTCGCAGAGGAACACCACTGGGGCGAGGAAAGGGTGAAGGAGGTAGTTCAGAAGCTGGAAGATGAAGACATATATGACGTTGCTGGACTGAAGGAATTCTGGGGCGAAGTGAAGTCAAGGCTTAAAGTCGGAATGCGGTCTGCCGTTCAGACCGCTCTCAGTTTCCAAAGTGATGAACAGAGTAGCGAGAACTAATGTGGCGCAATGCGACAAGGAAGCACCTGCTTTTCGCACATTTTAAGATGCTTCGCAGACCTCAACCCTGCCTCTCAATTGTTTGTCTTTTGTTGTATTTGTATTTCTAGAGTAGGCGTCACTTGTGGATTAATAGATTTAAGTTGATTGGGCTGAAAAAATATTGAATGCCGTGTTTCACTGTTTATGTGAGAAAAAGAAGTTTGATGTGATCTGTGACAAATTGTACCCAATTCAGGGTAATGCAGTTGTGCTCCCCCTTGCTTATGTATATTCGGAAAGGAACGAGCAATAAAGTTGATTCAAGTTTGTAACTGTACACAAACCATTAAGGGATGCAGTGAACCATGTTCTACTTGTGGCTATTGCTAGCATTTATTCAAATATTGGTTTTGTATGGTGTTGATGCCGTGTAGTGTGAAGACTATAATACGGAATGTATCCATATGTTATTTTATTTTTGTGAAATGTAACGGTTAAATTAAAATTAAACTTTAACAAGCTCTAAATTAACATATGTCATGTCAAATATGAAACGACGAATCTAACCCAATAGTAATGGCAGTTCCACTTGCCCGATATATACTTAAACACATGTATACATACACACACATATATATACATTATAGACCAGTGTGGGTAGGTACAGTAGCATCAAGCTTCTGTACAACAATATATTTTAGTTTAGTTTTATTTCTATGAATTTCGATCAGAGGTGGAATGTAACGTCTCTATCCAAAGATAATGTTTCAAGAGCAACTTAAGCTTGTTTTGTTTTCGCAGACTATACCGAGGATTTTTTTTTTTATTATGCCTTATTACATTTAGAATACAGCATGCAAAACACTATAATGGAATAAACTACGTTTTCGCTTTTCCACAGACCACGTGCCTGTTTTTTTTCACACTGGGAAGGATTGGGTAGCCTGGGTGCCATCCTGGCTACCTCGAAAAAATTTTTGCGGGGTAGCCGTTACAAATCGGATGGCACCCAGGCTATAGGATTGGGCGCATTCTGGGAAAAAGTGGTTAGGCTGCACGGGAGTATGTTGTTCAGGCTAGGGAATTAATATCATCCGATGATCTTTAGTCGTGGCTTACATTCACACAAATTGGCAGAGATCGTTGATATAGGGTTGATAGCTTCACACTGTGAAGGTAGAAATGGGCTTATGAAATGTATAAGCAAAAATTAGAAGTAGCTGATACGATATCATTAAAGTGGTTTAGGTATATTGTTATGAGCGGAAATCAGTTGGCAGTGTTCAGTGCCAATCTCCCTGTTTGAGGAGAGCCGCGCCACACTTATCAAAAAGACTAGGGGACCTTCCCGGTGTGACTGGTTCAATTACAAAGCTTACAGTCTCATGGTCACACCCGGGGTCGTACTGAGGTCACCTTTAGCGCAACAACTGTAAGCTCCTCACAATTCAGCTCTTGGCTACAAGGACATAGTAGCCGGCTCAACAACCAATAACAATAGCATCTCAGTATCAGAAGATCATGTTAAGATTACAGACACGGGGTTGAAAATACACCAAAGAAAGGGAAAAAAAGTGAAAGAAGGGAAATCATGTCTACAAACCAATGTGATGTGATGTAATTCAAACTCCCGGCCGGTCAGTTTAAATTTTATATTCTCTCGTACTTTGCGCAGGTCTTATTTTCATTAAAATGGAACTGCCGAACCTCAACGTTCGACACAAAACCTAGTGGGCCCCACGTACGGACCCAACGTTGCGCCTTGCTACACATACATTAGTCTGGCAAACCAGACGTTATGGGTATAAAAGACAAAAATGTACACACACATGGGAATGTCAACATTAGTGCACGTATAGAAACCGGAATTTGAATGAATATTCTAATCGTATCCATGTTTTACAAGTGTCGGATAACGAACGTCACTTCATTTTGTGCCCGTTCATGAAGTCTGGTTTCCGACTCTATTAAAGTGTTCGAACAACATGTGACCTGGCCCACCTAGCGCCCGGGCGATAGTAGCACTTCAGCGTAGACTCTCACCAGCACAACAATGGAGGTGAACCAGTCTGCCATGGATGTTTTACTTATCAACTGCGACAAAACGTACCCGTTAGATTCCGTGGAAGATTTGCTGAAACGTGCTAACACTTCCGATAGAAATACTCGGATCGAGAAACGATACTGTAGCGTGTCAGAGTTACAAGCGGTGAGTGAGGAAGTCGGACGGCGGCAGCTCCTGTGCGGGGTGTTCGTAGTGAACGCCTACGAGTCACGTCTGAGTATTAACGAGGAAAAAGCCGGGATCGGATATGCTGTACTGTACAGTGCACTACTGGTGGCGGCAGAGGGTAGGATTATACATAACTGTAACTACGTAACTGTAAATATGACAATAGTGTGAAGAGAAACATATTAACGTCGGTCATGTGCAGCCATATATCCCAAAAGGGGCCATGTTTGGGTCTCTATAAAGACCCTGTTCATTGAAAGTGAAAGGATAAATCTAAAACAAATTCACGGCTTTTATAGCTTATATAGGACACTTTACCTTGATAAGAGTATACAATTATGAATTTTTTCTATAATAATAGTCTATTTCATATTTGATCTTGCAAGCCTGTTGTAATTTTACATACGGGTAACTATGTGTGCGTGGCCGGTACTTGTTATGTTGTTATGTCGTTGACTATGGTCGTACTATTGAATTTTAAACGTGTCTGATAACCCTGTGCCAACAATCATCATGGCATTTGTGATTCATAACATTCTGTATTGAATGCACGTACTTTCAGTTACCAAGACATTTTGTTGTAGCATTTTTTATCCTTTCCCAATCTTACCAAGAACGTTGTTTGTTGTTGCTATATAGGACGAGTCGTTGTTGTGATCGGCGGAGATGACAGGTACAAGGACGGAGAGCAGGACAACAGCGTCCTGTCCACCTGGGCCTACCACAAGATCGCCGCCCAGTTTGACGACACGTACCTGGACGGCAGGCAGGGCTTCGTCTTCTCCTGGGACGAGCGGCACAACCCGGTTCACCTGGAGGCGCTGGGGAGCTACCTTCGGGCCATCACGTCAGGCCAGCCCGGGCTACAGAAGCCCTTCACACCGACACCGCCTCAACAACCACTGCCAAAACCGGAACCAATCCTTCCTCCGAGCGCGTCTACTGACCAAAGGAAGAGCCAAACACGACAGACTCCAAAACTCCAACCTGCGAAAACGAACGAAGAAGACGCGGCTCCAAACCCTGCCGTCAAGAGACTCTCCAGGCACAATATGTCTGAGAGAGCCGCGAAACACGAAGGGGCTAGGTCTGATCTGCCTGTCAACTACGACGTGAAATATACCCAAGAGCAAGCCAATAGCATTCTTGAGACACTTAAAAAGCACAAAGATGAAATTCAGAAAACAAAGCCACTCAGGAAAATCAAGTTTGTGGGGCATCTTGTATCTGGAAAACTGGTGCCAGGATTCTGTGAAGCATTCAGGGAAGGGCATGTGTATATTAAAGGTAACCGTCTAGAAGACATTCCGGACTTCGTCATAGAGACTATCGAGACTATCAAAAGCCAAGAAGGCTACGTTCAGAAGGAGAGCGCTTCTTTGATTGTATTTGACGAGGGAGCAGACCAAAACTGTAATTCTGTTCGTGAGTTAGCCGTTCCTAAGGTGAAAGAAGATAACTTCTTTGTTCGCGGGTGTAAACAAATTTATCATGCTATGGCAGGTGATTAAAGTACGTTGAAATAGTTGTGAATGGGAACTTGCTTAGATTTCACTCTGTATTCACAATGCCGTTTCATCTGGTGCTTGTCACAGGAAGCATTCAATCATACCTTATGAGAATCAGGCTAACGATTAAGTTTACATTTTGTTGGTTAATACAGATTTTTCTATAGTGGAAATCAAAGCTCGTAGAATCTTCTAACTGTAAGTTCCTATCTTGGTATTGCCTTGTATGATACTAAGAACGCTGGTCGTAATATCATGCCCGTTAATCCATAAGATTGAATTGTACGTAGTTCCCCTGTACCTAGATACAGCACGTGCAGGTTAGAGCCATATATTCTGCAACACACCTTTATCTGTATTCAGTGATGTCCACTTTTAAACTTTGCTGACAAAACGTGAGTAAACCATGACCATTCATATCGTACAGATGTGTCAATGAGCATGAGCAAAAGAGCAGTTTTGTATATGTTTAGCTAGTTATGAGCTGCTACCAATCATATCATACAGAAGAAAAATATGTAGTACACGTCTGGCGTTATGTATACACAAGGGCAATCTGTATATAAATACTAGGCATGTTATATTGTTAAACGTTAAAAGAAAAGTTGCCGTTTTCTATAATTGTGGCTTTCAGCGTCAACGTTGGTAGTTGCAATTTGCTTGTACATGTATTCACTTCAGGGCATTGTGCTTTCTTATTTTAAACAATAATTACTATTGGTGACTTACTCGTTTACACTCAATAGAGAAACGACAAATAAGGTAAAATGTGCACAAATAATATGGCAACTACTCATTCTATTCTACGCCGTACCTACTGTATACCATACATTTCTACACTGTGTTATTATATCATATACTAGTAACAACTATTAAAAATAACGATATCACATTACGTTATTGGCAAAAAAAACGCACTACCATTTATCACCAATCACATATTATATATTGTTTGGGTACTTTGTGAGTGTACATGTAAGTATGACGTCCGTGTATAAAAGGGATAAACACTTTTTTGTTTGCCGTACTTGTATCATCCGCGATATAGGTGATAAAAATATGCAAACGATGTAAGACTTAAAATGTTTTTCCTACTTTGTGAGGTCTACGTCTGGGCTGTTTGGTGAGCCTTTACAAGGCGCCCAGGCCAGCAAAACAACCTCGGTACAAAAAAATGTGATATTCCAGAAAGAAAGCGCGTTAATTTATGAAGGCTCCCGAAAAAGGCCTGCAGTCGTAGAGCCTGCTGTTGGAGGCCAAAAAGTGTAACCGAACTGCTACTACGGTCCGTGATACAACGATACAAATACCCCTTGCGGGCCTCAATGACAAAAGCCACAGGCCGTTTGTTTGCTGTCGTATTTCATTAACTTGGCGAAGGACTGAACATGCGCACAATCCACCGCAGTTTGCAGGGTGAAACTTAGAATTTGCGAGTGGCAGAGTCGACATGCGCACTAACTATGTACGCACCGTCTGTAAGGCGAGACGCGGCCTAGCACTGAAACATGTCAAGCTACCAAGTCTGTGTGTAGCGCAGTCATGGACAACATGGACAAGGAGGCTTTGATAGTTAACTGCGATGGTACATATCCCTTAGATTCTGTGGTGTCTCTGCTTGAAAGTGTCTCAAAAGACATAGGTGTACATGTGGTCCCACAGCAAAAGACCTTCCCACTATCGCAGTTACAAGCGGTGAGTGAGGAAGTGTGGCGGCGGCAGCTCCTATGCGGGGTGTTCGTAGTGAACGCCTACGAGTCACGTCTGAGTATTAACGAGGAAAAAGCCGGGATCGGATATGCTGTACTGTACAGGGCACTACTGGAGGCGGCACAAGGTACGTTTCTTAACAGAATACGATACCACAGATTGCGTGATGTTAATTTTCACCGCTAAGATATCACAGTTCATAGAAACAAGGTTAACGTGATACATGTATCAATACGGTTTGTTCATGGAAATTGATCTATTTTGGTGAATCTGAGGGGGGGATTCATCTAGAACACAGTATCGGTCTGTATGTAGGTGTAGTACGATACAACCATATTGTTTTCGTGTACAAATGACTGCCAGGTAGGGGTAAGCATACATATTATAAGACTGTGAAACAAGTCAACACTCTCAAATTGTATAATTTTAAGTATCACGGTAAGAGAAAATAAGCCCAATCCATAACAGCCGTGAAGTTGTACAGAATGTTGTAATGACTCTTCACAGTGAGAATGCGAATTCTACCCAACTCTCACAAACGGCATTTATTGTTGTAGGACGAGTCCTTGTAGTGATCGGCGGAGATGACAGGTACAAGGCCGGAGAGCAGGACACGAGCGTCCTGTCCACCTGGGCCTACCACAAGATCGCCGCCCAGTTTGACGACACGTACCTGGACGGCAGGCGGGGCTTCGTCTTCTCCTGGGACGAGCGGCACAACCCGGTCCACCAGGAGGCGCTGGGGAGCTACCTTCGGGCCATCACGGCAGGCAAGCGCGGGCTACATCAGCCTTTCAAACCGACACCGCCTCCAAAACCACTGCCAAAACCGGAACCAATCCTTCCTCCGAGCGCGTCTACTGACCAAAGGAAGAGCCAAACACGACAGACTCCAAAACTCCAACCTGCGAAAACGAACGAAGAAGACGCGGCTCCAAACCCTGCCGTCAAGAGACTCTCCAGGCACAATATGTCTGAGAGAGCCGCGAAACACGAAGGGGCTAGGTCTGATCTGCCTGTCAACTACGACGTGAAATATACCCAAGAGCAAGCCAATAGCATTCTTGAGACACTTAAAAAGCACAAAGATGAAATTCAGAAAACAAAGCCACTCAGGAAAATCAAGTTTGTGGGGCATCTTGTATCTGGAAAACTGGTGCCAGGATTCTGTGAAGCATTCAGGGAAGGGCATGTGTATATTAAAGGTAACCGTCTAGAAGACATTCCGGACTTCGTCATAGAGACTATCGAGACTATCAAAAGCCAAGAAGGCTACGTTCAGAAGGAGAGCGCTTCTTTGATTGTATTTGACGAGGGAGCAGACCAAAACTGTAATTCTGTTCGTGAGTTAGCCGTTCCTAAGGTGAAAGAAGATAACTTCTTTGTTCGCGGGTGTAAACAAATTTATCATGCTATGGCAGGTGATTAAAGTACGTTGAAATAGTTGTGGATTGGAACTTGCTTACATTTCACTTTGTATTCACAATGCCGCATCATCTGGTGCTTATCACAGGAAGCATTCAATCATGCCTCGTGAATGGGGCTAACAATTTAGTTTACGTTTTGTTGGTCAATACAGATTTTTCTGTAGTGGAAATTAAAGCACGTAGAATTAACACAGTTCTATCTGCAACGTTTTATCTTAGAACGCTGGTCGTAACATCATGCCCGTTAATCCATAAGATTATTGTAGTTCCCCAGTACCACAGATACAGCATTGACGAAGGCATTTGCAGGTCAGAACCATGATATATTCTGCAACACAACCTTATCTGAATTCAGTGAAGTCCAATTTTAAACTTTGCTGACAAAATGTGAGTAAACCATGACCACTCATACCGTACAAAAATGTCAGTAAACATGAGCAAAAGGGCAGTTTTGTATATGTTTACGACAAATAAGGTAAAATGTGCAAAAATAATATGGCAACTAGTCATTCTATCCTACACCGTACCTACTGTATACCACTCTGTATACCATACATTTCTACACTGCGTTATATCATATACTAGTAACAACACATCTAATAGCCACTGTACTCTTAATCTATACAAGAAGCTAAATAAAAAGTAGTATTGTGTTTGGAGTGAATGTTGCTGACTCAATTTTGTATCAATAAATGTGCCTTTTGACTTTCTGCTCCATCCTTGTTCTCTCTTTAAAAGAATTAGAAAAACACAAACGATACATATTGATTAGTTGTCCAGGTGGAATAAATCAGTAGCAAGCATATTGCTGTACTTATGGTTGTCATAAGAAATATTTCAGCCTATAACAAGTTATGCACCAAACGTGGTGTTGCGGTATTGTGTGGCTGGTGGCTTCGTGTAAACTTTCACCGATTATAAAATTAATATATGGTAGTTGCAGATGTGTTGGGAGGATAAGTCTTGTGTTCTATGTCCTATTGAACTAAGTATTTTCAACGATACTTCCTGAAGTGGTCTACCTACGATACATCGTACTGCTGCTTGTTTGACGTCAACGTCCGTGGCCCTGTCACTGGTTCAAGGGTGCCTCCTAGCAGTTACACGAAACATTGCAACAAGTCATCCATACATGCATGCAGATATGATGAAGCGAAATGACGCAGCTATTGTCTGCTGTAGAATGGCCTGCTTACCTATTTATTCACATGATATATTTACATGATATATTTATATTACGGGCGCGCGCGCGCGCACACACACACCTACACACACACACACACACACACACACACACACACACAAGCTGATATCAATAATTTCATCGGTCAGCATTATACATCATTTAGCCCATTTGTGTATACAGAGAAAAGACAAAACTGTGTACTGAGAATATGTAACAAAACACATCCGAATATTTCTGGCTCTTGCAAAGGGGTGTGGTTGCTAACTGTCTAGTGAACTTCGACGTTGTCACCTCTGACCTCACCCGCCTTGTTATGTACTACGTACTTCGAACATGGCGTCTGGAGTTGCGAGCCAAATCAAGGAAGAATTCCTGGTGTGCCAAATCTGCTTCGAAGACTACCTCCACCCAAAAGTCCTGCCATGTCAGCACACGTTCTGCAAGACATGCCTGGAAAACATGGTAGCGAAAATGGGGAAGCTGACCTGCCCCAACTGTCGCCTGGCGTGTCAACTTCCGCGGAGTGGCGTGGAGGGACTGCCGACTAGCTTTTTCGTGAACAAGCTGCGCGGTATTATTGGGAATGCTGGCAGCCATAGCATACGTGAGGACGAGTCGGTAAGGACATCATCCTACCTCGACTTTCGCGGGAGCCTGTGGCGTGCGGCAGGGAGTCGCAAAGCCTACCGACGGCAAACCGCGCTCACGACGTGGTCTCCGCGGGCGACACGGCTGGGGCAGCCGCACAGCAGACAGGGGCTACTCCGGCAGGCGGACACTCCGCACAGAACACTCGCTCAAGGCAGGTACACGTACAGCAGACAGGGGCTACTCCGGCAGGCGGACACTCCGGACAGAACACTCGCTCAAGGCAGGTACACGTACAGCAGACAGGGGCTACTCCGGCAGGCGGACAGTCCGGACAGAACACCCGCTCAAGGCAGGTACACGTACAGCAGACAGGGGCTACTCCGGCAGTCGGACACTCCGGACAGAGCACCCGCTCAAGGCAGGTACACGTACAGCAGACAGAGGCTACTCCAGCAGGCGGACAGTCCGGACAGAGCACCCGCTCAAGGCAGGTACACGTACAGCAGACAGGGGCTACTCCGGCAGGCGGACACTCCGGACAGAGCACCCGCTCAAGGCAGGTACACGTACAGCAGCTGGAGGCTACTCCGGCAGGCGGACAGTCCGGACAGAGCACCCGCTCAAGGCAGGTACACGTACCAGGTAGGGACGAACACAGAGTATTGTTATCTTAAAATTCCGCCATTAGGTTTGATAGCAACATTGCTGTATGATGTGAATAATTGATAAGAATCTCATTAGATTTATTGTTTACGCATCTTGTAACTTTTATTCTGTCCTTTTATCCTGTTCATTCTTTCCTTGGTATGTCATCGCAAACGTTGGCAGATAACAGTATATCAAGAATTGGCACAGGAGTTCGAATCCTTTATCAACCAAGTTTTGACAGTTTTTCTGTACCGTTATACAGTACTCCTGTCTTCCGGACGTTATGATTTAATCGATGACTTCTTTGTCCGTCTCTGTTCCACACGATACATTCACGTAAGTATCATGTACAAAAGATTTTAAAATCTACCTCCTGAACTTTTTTTAATGGCACTTGAGTCACGCATATGTGTGCAATGACATGAGCATTGAAATATCAATGGTTTTCATATTGCTATAGAAACATGCAGAAACAATTTCCCTTCGATATGGCAAAGTAGAAGGCCCACTAGACATAAACAAAATACCAGCTGGACATATATAACACATAAAACATGGTCTAAACAAAGAATTGTTTACAAGTTATATTTTTAGTGTTAAAGTTAAACTGCCTGTTAGCATGGTGTAGAATGTATAATAAGCTCGGTATATGTTTCGTCTTACAGCCGGACAGAGTACTGCCGATACTGTCTTGGCTGAAGGAACAGGACATCACGACCGCCCAGGACCAACATGACAACTGGGAGGACGTCCAGAACATGGTGGACATGACCAACGCCATGAAACAACACATCACCGAGGCTTTAGGGGAAATTTCTCATGCAAGACGTTGATTCATGTTGGCAAACTCGTATCTTGCGAAAAAGCACACAGTTGATGATTAGAGATAATATGTTGATGATTAGAGTGTAAACTCCGTATTAGCGACCATCCCCAACACATAGAATCTGGCAGGCATAGCCGTACGCCGTTACAAGATAGACTGTGCACATTCTGTAACAATTCTTGTATTGAATATGAATCGCATTTTATGCTTGACTGTATATTATATGATAACGAACGTAAATCACTGTTCAGTCCAATTAAGCTCGACAAAAATGTAAAACATTATCAAAAGAAGACACTTTTAAATATATCATATTATGTATAAATATAGATGTCATCAATTAAGTATGTAAGTATGTTTCGAAATGCTTCAAAGGGAGAGAAGAAGCTATTAGATACCACTTTATATAGTTTTTTTAAATCATTTTATACCTTAGACCTGATGTTAGCCTTTCTTTATTATTGTTGTTGTTGTTGTAATTTCTTTCTAGTACATTGTACATTGTACATCCATGCATTTATCTCCCCGTCTACGTCTGCTACGTTTTTTCTGAAAACGTGGGGAAGGAGAGGCCTCGACGCACGTCACTCGCACGTCACTCGCACGGTTGCGCAATGTGTAAGAGTGTGGTCTGTACGCCAAGTCTGGCCGTGAGCCGTTGCGTGCAATCTGTGCGATTGCAACTTTACCGTAAGGAGGCCGTACTCACACGTGCTTCTTCCGTACGGCACGTAGGGGGCACGCGCGTCGCTCGTACTCGCACGCACGGGTGGTGAATCCGCAGACCGCACGTAGAAAAAGTTTTACATGCACTCAAAGTTCTACGGCGTGTCTGCGTGCTCCCAAATCCGTAGAATTCCGTACGGAGGTGGTACTCACCACGCACGGATGCCCTGCGTTTGCCCACGTTTTTGCACGTAGACAGCACGCAGAAGCACGTACGGCGGGTTGTGACCGTCGCTTTAGAGGAATACCGCATTGTGTAACTATACAAACATGCGAACTTAGAAAGTGAAAGGGCAACATACCGAATAGCTGACTCACGCTCTTAGTAGGAGAGACGAAAACACAACAGGACATCTAAGAAATGGCCAAATTGAACCCTAATGACCCTTTGACCTAACCAGTACGTATAGCATCGTAGTTTGAAACTACATGGTGTTGTGCTACTAGTGTATTCACACAAAATGACACAGCAACTTTATCTGTAGGTGCAAAACGTTGCTGAGTCTATACTGTCACTTTAAGATTTAAGTTTTTGAGCTTCACTTTTCTGCCACTGTCGCAAGACGGAAAATCAACCGGACGATAAACCTGTGAAGGGTAACGCACCCCTAAACCCGATGGATGAAATACATACCGCTGCCTTTCATGGGCACACTGCGCCCCCTGGCGGTTACATGAAACAATACAAACGAATTAGCATGAAAGTTGGTACAAGCCATTATGAAATAAGGACTAAGCTCTAACTTCGAACACTAACTACAAAGCATTAATAAGCATTAATTGGGACTTACGTCACGTTCCAAGAGTAGACGGGTCCATTCCGTGAACAATGTTGATGGAGTCAATTGAAGATTTGGGGTAAGTCCCAATTCTTTGTAGTTAGCGTTGGAAGTTAAAGCTTAGTCTTTATTTCATAACAAACGGATTAGATATAGATATGTACCGATAATTAGATAGCCACCATATAATATAGATAGATATAGATGGATAGATAGATAGATAGATAGTTATTTGATAGATAGATTAGATAGATAGATTAGATAGATAGATAGGTAGATAGATAGATAGATAGATAGATAGATAGATAGATAGATAGATAGATAGATAGATAGATAGATAGATAGATAGATAGTTATTAGGTAGATAGATAGTTAGATAGATAGATAGATAGATAGATAGATAGATAGATAGATAGATAGATAGATAGATAGATAGATAGATAGATAGTTATTAGGTAGATAGATAGTTAGATAGATAGATAGATAGACAGATACGAGAAAGAAAGACAGACAGAAAGAAAGACCTGACACAAGACAGGGCAGCATGGAGGGACCTAACCCTGAGGCTGACGACCAACAGACCTGCATGACTATGGATCAGCGATGTCAAGGACTCGCGAGGCGCCGGTCCGGCTGACTGACGACCGCCAGAGGACAGACGGTCCCTGCGGCTGACAGCTACGTGACAGAGTGATTTATACATTCCTAGCTGAAGGCGACAAGTGACACAGGTACGTACAGCCAAAGATATCATATACTGATGTCCTTGGTACAGTTTGTCACACACAGTTCATCGGCTGGCAAGTCTATATAGATACACTGCCGACTTCGTACCTGCAAAGCCTACTTTTTTTACAGCTTTCGACATCTGGTCAATACTCAGTCGATCAACAACAGCTGAGTCCGTGTGCCGTTGAAAGTGAGTTTGGGGTTCATTTAGTATTTACATATTCTTGTCCCTATCTGTATAACAATCGTTCTCGTTTTTTTAAGCGACGAGGCTATGTTAGAGCCGTCAACATGTTCTTGGTCAACCTATTCGTCAAAGGACAGGTGATCCTTGTAGGACACAAACATAACTGTCCTCAGTACGAACTCGATTTGCCGTCGTAAATCATGTCATAGCATAGTAAACTTCTCGTTCAAAGAATGTGATAGGGCCCTCAAGGCCTGTTCCCGATCGAGCCCCACCCTATACCTATACCCTGTGTTCTTTTTTGACACCCGTCAAAATCCCTATTCTTATACGACCAACATTACAACGTTGGGATCTCGACAATCAGCCGTTTCATAAGGACGTAGGGTCTCAATTTGCCATCGTAAACCATGTCATAGTAAACTACAGTTCCACGACCCCATACCTTTATGATTATTTATAGATTATAGATTATTCCCTCTGATTATGCAAATACCCTGGGCGTGATGCCCCAGTTTGGGGCCTTGTCCAGTACAATATATAGAAAGAGGATATCCTCATTTGCATGAATTATATCAGTTGATCTTATTCTCCACCCGAAGGCAGTCTTATCTCAACAAAAAGGACATTATAGCATTTCCTCATAAATTATGCAAATGAGGTCCTTATTTGAATACATTTATGTTTCTCATCTTCACCGAACTTTCAAGTACCCCAATTCCAGGCAGTTACCAGTGTGGAATTATAACATTTTGTCATTGATTATGCAAAGTAAGTGTTCATTTACATAATCAATATCCGCCTATGTTTCGTTACCGATTACATATGCAACGAACTAGTCTTATCATGGAATGCAGCTGATTTATTTCATCATATAGAATTATATAGCTAATTCATTTCCCTTAAAACATCATCAATGCAAATGCCTACATGTATACACGTAGTGAGGCATATTGTCTTCTGGTCCACTATCAGATTTCCCGCTCTGATTACGAATTACAAAAGACAAAGGAACAATCCAGTGACCTCAATACCAAAAAAAAAACATATCAGAAGGATAACATTTTGGTTTACGCTATCGCTAGCATCTCATTTCAATCTCTAGAAATTGAGCAGTGACGAAACCAGTCACTGTCGAGAAATTAACGTCCTTAGTTTTAGTACTACCAGACTTGTCATGATCAGGCGAGGTACTAGTATTTTCCCTTTGTCTGTTGCCGACTTACGCAGCACCGTATGTTCTTTTCTCGTACGTCTTCCCTTCAGGCTGCGAGTTGTTAAACGGTTAAACCGGTTCAGAGCCGAGGCACGAGAGTCTATCCTCTTCCACTAGGGTGCCCTCTTGTGATTCAGGTGAGTTAAGTTTTGAACAACTTCCATAAGTTTATGATTAAGTACTGTAAATGCATTTTTGTTCGTCAGGGATTTAACTTCGCGATACTCGTGAAGAACTTTTTGTCGCGAAGTCATCTCCTCGCGAACATTTTTGGTCCGTACCGCCCCCCCTCCCCAGCACACCATGCATATACGAAGACAACAAGAATGTATAGAGTACTAAGACTCGAAGAATAACATCGTTTTTGTAATGAAATAGAAATTTATTTTAACAAACATGCGATTCATCTGCAGTTCATGAAGTCAATATTTACCTCCATGAAATGTGTCATGGAGGTTATATTTTCAGTTGCGTTTATCTGTCCGTCCGTCCGTCCGTCTGTCTGTTGGTCAACAAGATAACTCAAGAACGCCTGGATGGATTGGTTTCATACTTGGTGTACTGGTAGGGTGTGACGAAAACTGGAAATGATGAGATTTTGGTCCCCCTAGTGGCTTCCCTTGGTACTGCAGCGCAACTTCCGGTTTTGATATATCGCGATCTGGACATGCTAGGGTCATGAAATTTGGATGATAGGTAGCTCTCGTGCTTGGGAAGAAGTCACATGAGTTTGGGCCCCCTAGCGGCTTGTTCTGGAACTGCAGGGCACTTTCTGGTGAAATGTTTAAAAGCCAATAAGTCCAGACAGGAACAACATATTTTCATTATTTTTGGTGTGTAGGTAGCTGAGAGAGAGATGTACATAATTAAATGTAAATTATGCAAACGAGGACTTTATTTGCATAATTAATGAGGAAATTCTATAATTACAGTGTTTTACATTATACTATGTAACCTATGGCAGGCGGAACTTCAACAGATACTAATTATGCAAATGATGACCTAATTTGCATAATTAATGTGAAAATTCTATGATTTCGTAATGGTGAATAATGAGAATGTCATACTTGGGACATCTGTAAGTTAATCAAAAGTTAACATACATGTACATCACGATGCATACATCATGTTAATGCAGAGGTCATTTGAACAATTAAAGAAGAAATTTACATTTACATATCAAGATCATATTTCATGGAGGTATGAAATTTCGGAATTCTAGTTTGTAACTAGAACTTCTTGTAAAACAAGGCGCCAGAAGAGTTTCAAGTACGCTAGTTTGCTGGACGTTACATAGTAGTAGTGAACGTTACTCACCGATTTTTCTCACCGAAGTATCGGTAAAAAAAGGTTGGCTTAAGCTTATGTATAAGAAACGTAAATCGGAATCATTTACAGTACACTAGAAAATACATGTATGAAAATCGATGCATCCGATAACCAAGCGACTCGTGGGTCTTTGTTCAAACTTCGAATTCAGACGAATAGCGTTTACTGTTCAAAACTACGCATTTAACTACAAAAACGTCAACTCACAAGGTTTCTATTAAGTATTAGTTAAAGGATGGGCGGAGCGAGTTTATGTGGATTTGGTACAGCCCCGCCCTCCCAAGGATTTTGTTGGCATCCCGAGGGCCCCTGATTGACTGAGGAAAGGTAGCCATGTTCTAAGAGTGAGTTGCAGTGTTTAGCACTTGCAAATGTGTACGTTACAGGTCTTCCTGAATGTACCGTCGTTAAGCGTTGTCAGCCCTCCTAATTTTTTTAAAGTGTCGACAACTTACGCAGACCCTCTAACATGGGCCTGCCTGTAGTCAAATTGAATCCGGTTGTTATCAAGTGTTGTTCACGTTTTGTGGTGTGTGCGGAATTTGACATGCTGTACGACTTTTGGTCTCTTTTTGGCAAGAGAGGGGGTTGTCTCATCACAGATAAATACAAATACTCACCCCCATGCCATTTTCCAGTGGAATACCCTGCCTGGTACGGTTAGGCCACAGCATGTAATTTTTTTTATTGGCGCGCGCATTGATTTTCGCCTGATTTCGAAAAACAAGAAATTTTGTTGCCCTCTGACAGTGGTCAACATGCCGAAAATGGGCAAAGATGTGTGTTTCCATGCCGGAATGTGGGTGTGAGATAAGGCCACAGCAAGTAAATTTTATGGATGACATCCTACGCAGACTATACATCTAATGCGAGCGGGTGAAAAAAACAACATGGGTGGAAAAAAAAGGTTCCCACATTTCAAAATTTTGACTCAATCATTGTACATATGGTTTTGATTCAGTGGGAACATCACATATACACAGCCAACATCACATATCACTGCATCAAAGTAAGAAACAAAACATGAAATCAGAGCATTTTCTTGTCTCCTCTCTTCATAGTTATTTGCCATCCACATTCCGGCATGGCAACAGACATCTCTGCCCATTTTCGGCACGGTGACCACTTTCAGAAGGTAACAAAATTTCTTTTTTTTTTCCAAAATCTGTCGAAAATCAATGCGCGCGCTGATGTCATCCATAAAAATTACTTGCTGTGGCCTAAATATGAAAAGAGGAGACAAGACAAGGCTCTGATTTTTGTTACTTTGATGCAGTGATGTATTTCAGAGTATTTATACTGTATGTGACACGTGTCTGTGTATATGTGATGTTCCCTCTGAGTCAAAACCATCTGTACAATGATATTTTTCAAAGTTATTTCAGTGGCAAAATGAATGTTGTAATAGTAACCTTAGCAAGGTTTATGATGCCAAAATTTGAAAATCTAGGAATACTGTTGTTTGTTTTGCCTGCCTTGTTTTTTTTCGCGCTATCGCATTGGATTTGAGTCTTGGGAGGATGCCATCCATAAAATATCGCATTAAATTTGGAGTCTTGGGAGGATGCCATCCATAAAATATCGCATTAAATTTGGAGTCTTGGGAGGATGCTATCCATAAAATTTATTTACTGTGGTCTTATGACGGCTCCCACCGCCAGGGCCTCAACTCCTCCCCCCTACTTTGCCCCTGATGGGGCTAATAATTATATATTGGGGGTTGATTATGGTGATAATGACCCTTGTACGACTCAACCACAAATGTCCTTGGTGTGACCCTGGCCCCTGATAGGGTTAATAATTATATATTGAGGGTTATTATAGTGATAATGATCCTTGTACGACTCAACCACAAATGTCCTTGGTGTGACCCTGGTATGACATCGGCCTACTTTTAGCCTCGTTGAGAGAACAGTTCGCCGCCTCAACGGACAAACTCCCTTGGCATGCTTATCTCTCTATTTTGGCCGATTTCTACTCTTTCCAGCCGCCTCCTCAAGCCTGGTAGAGGCTTAGTAGCCTACATTGGCCTGCTGCCAAGTTGTACACATGTACCACCATGCGACAAGAACACTGTTGCCGCCGCCCAACATCCAGAGGAGGGGCCACTAAAGCCGCGGACAGCAGAGTTAGCGTTGCACAGACTACTGGCCTTCTTGGGGGAAACTATTCACGGTCACTGACCTTTCACCTTTGTTTTGTCACGACAGGTTGTTGCCTCATCCCACCTACCAGCGGTTGGATCTCAACTTCCAGGTAGTCTTTCTACTAAATCTCCCACTATCTTCATACATACATTTTTATGTAGTCGTGCGTGTGTGGTACAAAATGTATTAAAATGGCAGATCCTAGGCTACTGTAGATGATCTAAGGCAAAAGTTTCCGCCACAGACCATGCCTTATCTACAGTGGGATCTGCCATAAAAAAACCCTACGGCAAAACATGAGTCTAAGGACACAAAAATATGTTCTGCTTGGAGATTAGACAGTTCCACTTGCTCACTTGTGGAATTTCACTTGTTTGATTTAGCATGGTGACAAGTATGCGTTGGGTCTCTTAACTTTCCACCTTTCTCAAAACACACTTATCTTGTTTTCTTTACAAAGTTGGTGACCTGTGCCCTTCAAGGTTCTTTTGTGACCGTTTTCAAATAGGTGGACAAAAGTAACCCCATAGAACTCGGAGAACAGAAAAAGGCAAATTTTCCATCCTTTCTTAAGCTTGAGAGGATGGAAAATTGTATGTTGTTCAAGATTTCGTCCTTAAAAGATGTCCGGATCGTTTGGTAAGACCCATTCTGAGCGCCTCGCCGCAAGGCAAGAGCTTGAGCGTCTCAAGGAGGAGAATAATTTCCTTGAGATGGAGACCCGTCATTGGGAGATGAAGTCTCGTCACTTGGTTGTGGTTCACCTGTAAATGGAAATATATATATATATATATATATATATATA
>NW_017804575.1:3284982-3304710 GCF_001625305.1 Branchiostoma belcheri
AGAGAGAGAGGGAGAGAGCCAAGAGAGAGAGAGAGACAAGAGAGAGAAAGAGAGAGAGATGGTTGGTGGGGGTAGCGACAAAAAACGGGCCATATATAAAAAGCAAACGATCTTCCCTCATCAACCCCTGCTTGGAGAGTACATTACGGTGATAATGACCCTTGTACGACTCAACCACGACTCTCCTTTGCATGATATCGGCCTGCATTGGCCCGCGGCCAAGTTGTACCATGCTTCAATCAATAAATCAACTGAAGCATTCAAGAACAACCGCTTGTACAACTACTCACGGTTCCCTTTGACCTTTGTTTTGGCACGACATGACAGGTACGACAGGGTCCTGATCTTATCTCACCTACCAGCGGTTGGATCCCAGCTTCCAGGTAGAATAGCTACTAAATCTCCTATTATCTTCAATTCATACATCCTATGCAGTCGTGCATGTATCGTACAAAATGCAGCTGACTTGTGGCGGAACTTGTGCCGTTGGTCATGCATGCCCTGTCTACAACAAAACACGAGTCTTACGACAAATGGCATGTCATACTAACCATCTTATGTATGTTGTTCAAGATTTCGTCCATAAAAGATGTCCGGATCCTTTGGAAAGACCGATTCTGAGCGCCTCGCCGCAAGGCAAGAGCTTGAGCGTCTCAAGGAGGAGTATAACCTCCTTGAGCCAGACCGCGGGGACCTGGACGACCCAAACATCAGGTGGAGATCCGAGAAGCCCGACTACACCTGGGCGAACCTCGAGTACATGAAGGTGAACCATAGCTACTGATTTAATTAATGTATGTTTGTTCAATAAATGCTTTTTTTTCAATATGACATCGTAATGAGAGGTTTCTGGGTCAAATTTGACAGCCAAATGTTCATCTTCTCAGTTCCCGAAAGTTCTTAGCCTCCTTTATAAAATGGGTTAGATATTTCTAGGGCCTTCTAGCTAACGTGGTATAAAAGCAATCGTAAGCAGTCTTAGACTAGTTGTTCACTATATTGTCAGAAGCACCCTGCTACAACATTTGTGTCAAAAGGATGCACGTATTACAGAACCCTTGATTTGTGTTAAAATTTGGTACATTATTGTTGTGTCTACCACACAAAGAAAGAGACTAACCAAAGAGAAATTTTCCGTCTGTTCCTAACTCTTGTTTTACAGGGGAAGACTAAGAATCACCCCGCAGGGTCGCTGGAGCTTGTGGTGGAGAATCTGGTGAAACGGTGGGAGATGGAAGCCTCGCACTTCAAAGATCTGGACCAGTGGACAACCATCAACAAGGAGAGGTACCGTGTGCAGGCTAACGGTGGGAAGGTTCGTACTGGAGACAACAGGAATACGCTTAGAATTAAGGGTGACGTTTTTAGACTTTACAGACGTCACTTAACCACTACATTATAAATGACGATGACGGAGAAATTCTGAAGTTACGGCCTAATAACTTGAAGGCATCGGTCACGTGAACACACCCCATTGTCTTATTATGTTTACCGAAGGAGAACATATTGTTTTTGCTCAGTTTCCTCTTCTTCCTCTTCTTCCCCAAACCAAAGAGGTCAATGACCTGGAACCAGATTGCTGGCACCATGGTCACAGCTGGTGTTGGGTTACATCATATTGCAATTTTATAGCAGGAGGGATTCAGACTCCTGTCTGACCATATACTAGTATATGAATGTGTTTGAGTAAGAATTAACAGAGCAGACCATATGCGAAGGTAAACATTATGCATTTGCTTTGCCAGGAGTGATTATTCAATAGAACGTTTGTGGAGTACGTCGACTTGTTCCGACTTCAATCGACTGTTGTTGTTTTGTTGTTGTTTTTTTACCGCTACAGGTGTTTTCCGCTGAAAAGGCTTTGGAGGTTGGCAACTACAACTGGCTGATGGCGGGGTGTAAGAAGGAGTTGTACGACGCTGAAAAGGAGGATTTCGAGTCGTCCCACCGTCACTTTCGCGGGGCCTTCACCGATGGCTTCCCCTGGGAGGTCCTGGCGGTAGGCATCGTCTAGTAACGTTATATTATATCTTATATGCGACAATAGTACTACTTCTACTACTACTACTTCTTCTTCTACTACTACTACTACTACTACTTCTACTACTCTGCTACTACTACTACTCTACTACTACTTCTACTACTACTACTACTTCTACTACTACTCTACTACTACTACTACTACTACTACTACTACTACTCTACTACTCTACTACTACTACTACTACTTCAGGCACTCTCGACTGAAAGTGTGCGGAAAGGTCAGTACTGTGGGCTCAGTGAACAGGTCCCGCGGGCAAATACTGCAGTATAGTTTTCACGATGCAGCCGCCATTTTTTTCTCAGGCCTCTGACGTGACTGTTCGCTTGCTCACTTGTGGAATTTCAAATTATTTTCTTTAGCTTCATGACATGCTGTTAATGACTTAAGCTTTGATTCTAACAAGATTGTTACCGTTGTTTTTAGGTGTTCTCGGGACCCCCGACGGTAGCCTTTAGCTGGCGTCACTGGGCCCACTTCACGGGGCAGTACATGGGGAGTCAGGGGTCGGGCCAACTCCTCGAGATGTACGGGTTCGGCGTGGTGGAGCTGGACGACAACAACAAGATCGTCGCCATCAACATCTACTACAAGCCGGACGAGTTCATGGAGGCTCTGAAGGGGGATATACCTCCCCATCAGCTGTCGAAAGGGAAGTCACTGGTGGGTTCTGGATGCCCCTATATCCACCCCAACTCTCTCAAAAACGGTGAAGTGTAGAACAAAACCAACGCATGTAAGAATATGGAGCTTGCCCATGAGTTAGTTTTGACAAAGAGGTGTCGATAGCATCAAAAGTGCATATGACATTTGAATGTCCGAAAATATACATCACACTGTCAATAAAACTGCATTGTCGATGCACACAGTCTCCTTGTAATCATTTGTGCGGCTTGGTACTCTTCTCTGTTAACAGATATGGTGAAGAAAAACTATGCAACTATTGTCTCATGTAGAAATGACCTCGGTACATTTTCGTTCACACGGTATATTTACATCATGATCACTGCAAAGGGAAAACTTTTCATCACATTTTCTATTCCATTCTATTTACAATGTTTAGTTAGATGTTTGACAACATCATACAACGTATGTTAACTGTCCGTACTTCTTAAGATTGGAGTAACGTTGATGGTTCCATCTGGGGCAAACTCGAACTCAAAGTCCATGTCGAAAGAACTGGACTGGNTTGATTGGGCGGCTGGCCGGCCGGAGTCTCTGGTTCACTCGTAGCTGGACTGGAGTCAGGGTTTGCGGGTGGTGCGTTGTCGTTTGGCGATGGTACCAGGTCTGTTGGTGATGGCACTGTGCTGCTTGGTGGAGGAACCTCGTCACTTGGAGGTGGAACTTCGTCACTTGGAGGTGGAACCTCGTCATTTGGAGGTGGAACCTCGGCACTTGGAGGTGGAACCTCGTCACTTGGAGGTGGAGCCTGGTCACTTGGAAGCGGAACTTCATCATTTGGAGGTGGAACCTCGTCATTTGGAGGTGGAACCTCGTCACTTGGAGGTGCAACCTCGTCACATGGGGGCGGAACCTCGTCAATTGGAGGTGGAACCTCGTCACTTGGAGGTGTACCTCGGCATTTGGAGGTCGGTACCTGGTCACTTGGAGGTGGACCCTCGTCACTTGGAGGTGGAACCTCGGCATTTGGAGGCGGAACTTCGTCACCTGGAGGTGGAATCTCGTCACTTGTAGGTGGAACCTCGTCACTTGGATGTGGAACCTTGGCACTTGGAGGCGGAACCTCGTCATTTGGAGGTGGAACCTCGTCACTTGGAGGTGGAACCTCGTCATTTGGAGGAGGTACCTCGTCACTTGGAGGTGGAACCTCGTCACTTGGATGTGGAACCTCGTCATTTGGAGGCGGTACCTCGGCACTTGGAGGTGGAACTTCGCCAAGTGGAAGCTCGTCACTTGGAAGTCGCACCTCGTTATTAGGCGATGGACCCTCGTCACTTGGTGGTTGTTCATTACTAGGAGGCGGAGTCTTGTCATTTTGTGGCGGTTTATTACTAGGATATGGAGCCTCGTCACTTGCCATTGGTTTATCACTAGGAGGTGGAGCCTTGTCATTTTGTAGTGGGTTATCACTTCTCGTTGGAACCTCGTCATTTGGAGTTTGAGCCTCATCACTCGGTGATGGAACCTCGTCATCAGGCGATGGAGACCCGTCATTGGGAGATGAAGGCTCGTCACTTGGTTGTGGTTCACTTGTAAATGGAGTATCCACGCTAGGCGATGGAGCTTCGTCACTTAGAGGTGGAACCTCGTCACTTAGAGGTGGATCTTTGTCATTAGGCAATGGAGACTCGTCATTAGGCGATGGAGTCTCGTCATTAGGCGATGGAGTCTCGTCATTAGGCGATGGAGTCTCGTCATTAGGCGATGGAGTCTCGTCATTAGGCGATGGAGTCTCGTCATTAGGCGATGAAGTCTCGTCATTAGGCGATGGAGTCTCGTCACTTGGCGATGGAGTCTCGTCATGAGGCGATGGAGTCTCGTCACTTGGCGATGGGGTCTCGTAATTAGGCGATGGAGTCTCGTCACTTGGCGATGGAGTCTCGTCACCTTGAGGTTGAACCTCATCATTAGGCGATGGAACCTGGTCACTTATTAGTGGTGGTTTATTACTTGTAGACGGAATACCATCACCTGGAGGTGGTACCTCGTCACTTGGAGGTGGAACTTCGTTACTTGGTGGTGGAACGTCACTACTGGGCGATAGAGCCTCGTCACTTGGTAATGGTTTGCTGTCATTTAAAGGCGATAGCTTGTCGCCTTGCCTTCCATCCGTGTCACTCGGAGATGGTGGCGTGTCGTTTGGAGGTGAAACAAAATCACTTTGAGGTGATGAAGTGTCACTCGGAGGTAAAGAACCGTTATTCGTAGGTGGTGTGACGCCCCTTGAAGGCGAATCGTAATCCTTTGGCGGTAATACAGGAGTTAGAGCAACATCAGTTGGTGATTGTGAGGCATAAACTGGAGGCGAATCACTATTGATTGGAGGCGGAGCGATATCACTTAGCGGTGGTGGGTCATCCGTGGGAGGTGGTGTTGCGCTGCCATCACTTAGAGGGGGATCAGAATCACATGGACTAACTGCATTATCAATTGGAGGTAAGACACCATCATTGGGGGCCGAAGACGGATCCTTGTTACATACAGGTGATGAAGTACCCTCATTCGGGTTTAGAGTGTCATCGCTCGGTACTGTTGAGCCCTTCTCTGTAGTTGGTATGGTTTCAGATGGGGGTGACGCGCCTTTATTAGGTAGTGGTGCACTGTCACTTATAGGAGAAATCACCGTACCAGGATTAGGTGTGGTTTCAACTGAAGGAGAAGCATCCTCACCTGAAGGTAATGCAATATCACTCGGACTTGAACTATCCTCACTTGGAGGAGGGGATCCAGGACTGTTGAGTGGGATTTCGTCAATTGGAAATGGGTTCTTTTGAGTGTGTTCACTTTCGGGTGTACAGTCATTGCTTAGCAGTGGTGCGTTGTCAACGTTTAGTTGCTCCGTTACTGTTGTTGTTGTCGGCGTCGGTCCGTTGTCGTTACATGTTTCACCTACACTGTCAGTCAATAGAGGCGTCTTTTCATTCATAGGTGGTTCGTCGGTTATCTGTAATAGTGGCGTGTTTTCATTTACATCTTCTTCATCGGGTAGATCTTTATTCAGTGGCATATCTTTCTTTAAATTGTGGGGAAGCTTCGGGTAGGTGTTCAGATCGGGTAAGAGTTCATGCAATATGGGTGACTCCTCTTTGAATAGTGGTGCTTCTGTGTCCTGTAAAGACGGCATACATAGCTGAGGTAGGTTCTCGATTAATGGTGGCATCTTTTCACATGCAACTGGTTCGTCGACAACCGGTGTGAAAAAACCATCTAGCTTCGGTGACGACGTTTGCCTTTCGTCTGGTTCCTGGTTGCCTAAAAGTGATTCTGTCTCATCTACAAATTGAATGTCATCCGTGACTGGAAGCAATGGTGTCGAAGTTTTTTCTGGGGAGCCCTCTTGCTCGAATGTTAGGCTCTGGCTAAGTATGGATTCCCCACCATCAGAAGCCTGTCCATCTGCGCCTATGTGTGGGGAACTCAAACTCACAGGTATGGGTAGCATGAAGCCGTCAAAAAAGCTTTCCTGATTCAGAAAAGGCGAGCTCTTGCTTAGCAGCGGCTGGCATTCATCCAACAGAGAGCTTCCACCTAACCGAGACAGGCTTCTCTTCAGTTGGAATGTACTTTCCGTTGCTGACAGTGCGGCTAGAGAGCGTAAACTTGTCGGCATACCCACGTTCTTCTCTAAATCATCAGAATTGTCGGATTCCTCCAAGTGTCCAGTAGAATCTGCTGCTGAATGTGAACTTGACTCGGACACAAGACTTGGAGGTCGGAAGTACAGGTCGTTTATTGTTTCTATGAGCTCATCCTGAGGTAGGTTGTCGTAGTTTTTCTGGAGGCTAGTCTGTGACGTCTGGACAGCATCGTCCACTACGTCAGGGCCTACGTCATCGTCGACGTCATCAGTATTTCCGTCTTCGTCGTCGTCATCATCATCATCGTCGTCCTCATTATCATCTTCATCTTCTTCGTCATCTTTTTTCATCATCCTGTGGGGAATAAACAATTTGTCAAGATCAGGAGCATCTTCATACTCTAGACATATTTGACACACCGCCAAAACTGATAAAGGATAAGGTAAGGTTCAAACTTCGTAAAGTTAATGTTCTATTGATGATATGATGATACATATCTGTGATATGTAGTATACGTTAAATCAGCTTGCAACATTGCAAAAAGGTGCAAAAAGACGACACGTTGTGTCATGCGAACATAAAAGAGTTGCCAAAATACGGTGTGTTTCGTAATGATAGAAATTGAAATAATTGCTCTAAATATTCCTCTAAATATCAATAACATAAAGATTCCGTGAAATCCTTACCAACTTTAAGCAGTCCATGGCCAGGTACATACGTACATACAGTTATGACCTGGTGCCAAAGTCCTAACATCGAACCGCACGTTCCGAATTGTGATTACCCTCTACCTACTTCTTTGCTACAACTGCAGCAGCTGCACCACCTACAGCCATCCCTCCTACAGCCCCTCCAGGGATCCCTGCAGCTGCAACAATGTCCTCCTCCTCTTCAAGTGGCACTTTTCAAACACAGAGAATACTATTACATTACAGATGCACCGTGACTAAACCATCGGTAAAATCTTACAAAGCGCTTACATTAGTACCAATTTTTGTACCGTAGCTTCCTTTTATTTCTATCAAATAGGTGACCACGAATCTTCAGAAAGTCATAAGAAAACTGTTGATGATATTAAATACCTTCAGGCTCCTCAGATTCCGGCTCTGCGTTCTTGCTCTCGTCGTTTTTCTCGTCATTGTTTTCATCATCATCTTTATCGTCGTCATCGTTGTTATCATCGTCATCTTCCTTTTTCTTTGTCGCTTGTTTCTTTGTGGTGGTTGTCGTTGTAGATTTTGTAGTCGTCGTCGTTGATCTCCTTGTAGTAGTAGTTGTTGTTACTGTTGTTGATAGCAGCGTCGTTGTAGATAGTGAAGATGATGGCGATGATGGCGAAGATGGCGATGGTGATGGTGGTGATGGAGAAAGAGACATTGTTGATGATTGCGTTGGTGGCAACTGTGTTGATGTAACAGTTGTGAGCCTGGAAGTGGCCAGAACCATTGGATGAGTCGACGTCGTCGCTGCGTCTGCTTTTGTTGAAGTTGTAACTTTAGTTGTCGTCCTTTTCGTTGTTGTTGTTGTTGTAGATGGTGAGGAGGTGGACGACGTTGATGATGATGATGATGATGTTGATGATGATGTTGACGATGATGATGTTGATGATGATGCCGTTGTTGGTGCCGATGTAGAGTTCAACACTGATGTAGTGCTGTACACAGATGTTGTGTTGAACAACGACGTACTAGTATTAAACGCGGATGTTGCGTTTGATACCCACGCCGACGTCGTGTTAAACACTGAGGTAGCGTTCGTCGTGAAATTGAGAGGAAGCGGCGTTGTCGTTTCCGCACTACGACACACTATGGCCACGGCGTAGTCTTCCGAGCACAGGAACATATCCATCCAGCCGGGTCCCCAGTCGCCGTGCTGGCACTCCTTGAGATTACTCTCCGTTCCATTGCACACGACGTCGTCCAACCAGATCTCCCTTGTCTCATTTTCCCCGTCCCCGAAGTACCCCAGTGGGAGAATCTGCGGTAGTTCAAAGGGTGACAGGTACCCCAACTGTTGGCACGCCACTAGGGTTTCGTATAGTCCCCATCTCTCCCACGGGAGTTTGAACGGGTGGTCGCAAATAGTCCCCCATCTGTCCTTGTGATAGATTTCCAATCGTCCTTCGTACTCGGTGCTACCATTAACGAGGCGTATCGACTCTGGAAAATGTAGTCGAGGAAGATGTGCATGAGATAACAACGTGAATGAGGTAAAATGTTGCTGTATTTTTTCAACATATTGGCCATCCCAAAGCCACAAATCGCACAACACTACAAAATGCAGTTTTAACATTTTTTTTTGCAATTGTAGGACGCCACCAAGTCACACAGCCTGCAAAAGACACTTTGTAAAAGTGTTATACAAATAGTATCAATGCACAGTTATTTCTATTTATCGGTGATTCTCATTCTTTTGAAGCCCCTCGTTGTATAAGTTAAGGGTAAACAATGAAAAAGCTAACCTAGAAAGGCAAATGCATAATGTTTACCTTCGCATATGGTCTTCTCTGTTAATTCTTACTCAAACACAGTCATATATATGGTCAGATAGGAGTCTAAATCCCTCCTGCTATAAAATTGCAACATGATGCCATGCAGCACTAGTTACCATGGTGACAGACGTCTAGTTCAGGTCATTGAGAAGAGGAAGAAGAAACAGAGCAAAAACAATATGTTTCCTCCTGCGAAGGTAAACATGATTAGGTTTCGCATTTATGGTAAGTTTATATATAGTAAACGTACCCTGACATTGGATTCCAACCCTCTCTTCATAGTGACATAGGTCTCCATCCGTGAACATGGTCCAGGTACAGTCGTCTGTCGTGACGTCTATGACGTGTGATGACGTGTTGCACGACACTGACGCGTTCAGGACGACACTCTGTCCCTGACCAAACAAGTACCCGGATGTGGTGTAGTTTCGCGCTCCAGGATAGTCAAGGATTTCACACGCAACCTGGACAGAAAATAATAATAATAATAATAAATGGTTTTTATTGTCCAAACAGTACCCGTGCAGTCGCAGCCTGTATACGGCTGAATTGATACAGGGTATTACATAATCAAGACAAATCACAACAATCAAATAATACACATGATACACATATTTGTTCCACAAATTATTGTGGAACTGTCGCAAGGGTCTGTGCGGCAGCCATTCGGCGCCTAGTGACCTGAATACGACTTTCCCCAACCGAAGTTAGGTACACATTCACACCTGGGTGGAGTGAGGAAATTCGTGTAAAGTAAAGTAAAATAACATTTATAGATGGTTGTGTTTGCGTGGCATCTCGTCTGTGGCAGTAAATGAAGTTTTGAGATACAGTAAAATGTTGAACTTTATTCCAACACAAGGGTTAACGTTACACAGAGATCTAATTTTCAACGACCACTGTCGCCTTCATCAGGATGATTAATGACCAATCACTTCAAAACGTGATCTCGCGAGAGTTACGGTTACAGACACGTGACCTTATTCACACGAGACTTTACGGATACGGTTTTGAGATATTTGCATAAAGGATACGTCTGATTCTGGGTGGGCCATAGCCATACCTGGGTCATGTCGTCATCCCAGTTGTGTTCGCAAACTGCCCGCCAGGTGGCGTTGTTTTTGTTGTATACCTCCAGCTTTCTAAAGTCATACAGCGGCCAGTCTACCAGCCGAATGTTCCCTGACAAAAAGAGTACACAGGCGTGATGCCGATTGACGTCGATAAGTTTTTATTAGTTTTCAGAGACGATATTAGTTCAAACCTCACGGTGGAATGAATATTTTTCTGTTCGATCCGTTGAAGTTTCCTGTGCATATTAGATTATTTCCCTAGTTTTAGATTTTTAGATAGAAAAGAAAAATTCACATTCCTCATGAAACTCGATAATCCTCGTACTATAAGCTCCATCTGTTTTTACATTTACAACTGTCTTAAGAAGCGAGAAGAAGCAGAACCTGTACATATGTAGTTTTACTATAGATATATTTTAGTCTACCATCGCTATTTGCCGTGACCTGTACTTAGTTCGCAAAAAGGTTTTTTTCATTCATTAAACTTACCGGCATGTATGACTTCTCTTGTAAAGAACGGACCAGGAGGTCCTCCACATGCCACCGCAACTGCAAACTTCTCCCTGCAGAACTCAGCATCTTCCAGCGGCACTCCCCATCGCGTGTACCCACACTCCTGTAGTTCGTCCTCCGATCCGCTGCAGTGCACTTCCCCCAGCCAGATGGCGCTGCTGCCATTCTCCCCGTCGCCGAACCACCCCGGTGGATAGATCCTCGCCACTCCGGACGTCAGTTGCCGACACACGACCTCTGCTTCCCGCTGTCCCCACCTCTCACCAGGCGGTCTGTCGGGACTGTCGCACACCGTGCCCCACCGGCCGCTCCGGTAGATCTCCACCCGACCTTCGTTATAGGAACTCCCGTTGACAAGTCGCAAAGAAGCTGTAGGATGACATGGAGACGTTTTCAATGAATAAATCGCGCAAAAGATTACCTTGTCTTACACATCATGAGAGTCCATCTGTGTTGGTTGTTACATGTTTAGAGTTTAAAAAAAGTTCTCTCACCAAGAGCTTTCAACCAGTCACTCTGGTCTTTCAGTAGATTGACCCAGTGCTGAAGTCACACTTCAAAGTTGCCACGTGACAAGACTCACTGGGTCAGTCTACTGAAGAAGACCAGAGTGACTGTTCGAAAGCTCTAGGTGAGAACATTTACTTTTTGTGTTGGCCAACGTTTTGCCTATAAACATCGATATCATATCATGCTGACGAACTGTTACACTTGCTAATACAAATTGTCAAGTAACAATCAAAGATATTGAAACAGTGTCCGTCCATATTTATGTTTACCGAAGAAAACATCGTTTTTGCTCTATTTCTTCTTCCCCTTCTTCCGTTCCAAACAAATAAGGTCAATGACCTGAACCTGACATCTCTCACCATGGTAACTAGTGTTGGGATACATCATGTTGCAATTTTATAGCAGGACGGATTTAGACTCCTGTCTGACCATATATGAATGTGTTTGAGTAAGAATTAACAGAGCAGACCATATGCGAAGGTAAAAACATGCATTTGCTTTGCAAATGTTACCTGTCTAGTTCACTGTACATTTATTTTTCATTTACCGTGACAGTAGATCCCGACAACACTATTGTTCCCGCACGTGACGCCGTCGGTGACCACAGACCGTGTGCAGTTGTCGGACGCGCCGTCTGAGCGGGCACACGAGACCCTGGCGACGACGCCACCGCTCTTTCCAAATATGGAAGTGCCTGGGAACGAGCTTACAGCCCCCGGATATCCAAGGGTCTGACAAGCTATCTAAACAAATAAAGATCAACGAATTATTGTCGCCTCCTCACTGTCCTAAGTGACATTTTCAAAGGTTAACAACAAAGGTACAACAAATCTCTGACATTTGTCATTTTGCCTTCTTTAGGGCAAAAATAAATATTTTGCTTCCTTTCCACTTTTAAACATTTACATGAACACAGAATTTTTCGAAGTGGTTAAAGGTTCTGTAGCCTGGTGTCCAGTCGATCGTGGTTGGGGCGGGTTTTGTTCGGGGCTACAGGAGCTCTTCCCCGCCTAACTCAGCCAGGTTCCCCCGGTAGGTTTTTCACGACGGGAGATTGAATAGCCCCACTAATCAATCTCCCGTCGTGAAAACGCTACCGGGGGAACCTGGTTGAGTCGGGCGGGGAAGAGCTTCAGCAGCACCGACGAAAATCCGCCCCAACCACGATTCTGGTTCTGCTGAGTTTCCTACCTCGGCGTCTTCAAGCCCCCAGCCGTCAGCACACACCGGCCACCACTGGGTGTCATGGTACACTTCTAGCCGGCCGAGGTTACGCATAGGCCCGTCCGCTATCCGTGTATTACCTGATGTTCGTACATTGAGAACAAAAGATGTTATCATCCGTCTGAACCTATGGTCGACCATAGATCATAATGAAAGCAACTTTTTTTTGCCAAACTTTCAGTTTTGGGGTTCCCAGAAGATGTCATCCATATAATCAAATCAACATGGCCTTACCTTGACAGTGAAGTCTCACAACGCTGTAGTTCCGGCACAGGTCGCCTTCGGTGACGAAAGATCGTGAGCAGTTTTCAGACGTTTCGTTGGAACTTGTACACGAGACGTTTGCCACAATGCTGACGCCTGTTTCCTTCTCCAAGAAGTTGCCGATCGCGCCTGGGTAACCAAGGACTTCACACGCATTCTGTTTGAAAATATAGGGACAATTTAGTAGCTGCACCACACACTTTTGAAAATACGAAAACACCCATGTTGATTTTTCTCAAATAAGGCCACATCAAGTAATTCTTATCGATGACATTGATTTTCGCCTGATTTGGAAAAAAAATTGTTGCCCTTTTTTATTATAGTTATATCAACTTATTTTATGCCGTCACCAACGCAGATAGATGCCCTTTGACAGGTCAACATGCCGAAAATGGGCAAAGATGTCTGTTGCCATGCTGAAACGTGGATGGCAGATAACTATGAAGAGATGAAACAAGACAAGACAAGGCTCTGATTTATTCTTTTGTCTTTTACTTTGATGTAGTGATATATACGTAGTTCATTCCCTTTATATATGATGTTCCCACTGAATCAAAACCATTTGTACAATGATTGAAAACTTGTATTTTCCAGTGACAATGGATGTTGCAATAATTGGCAGTAATTAAACTTCCTGTTTAACAAGGTTTATGATGTCAATATTGGGAAATGTAGGAATCTTGTTTTTTGGCCCGCCTTGTTTTTTTTCGCCCTATCGCATTATATTTGTATATTTGGAGTCTGCGGAGCATCCATAAAATTTACTTGCTGTGGCAACATTCAAGTTAAAACTGTACCTCGGTTTCCTCGTGTCCCCAGTTTGCAGCACACACCTCCCACCAGCGGGTACCGTAGTACATCTCCAGTCGGCCGTGGTGAGGCAAGGCCCCGCCGACCAGACGACTTCGGTCTGAGGGCAGAAAAATTTCATCTGACAGTTACACAATAAACTTCTTCGGTGATATGATCCCTTGACGTTCTCCTCTATTCACCAATTTCACACTTCCCATAATGCCTAGTAAAGATCACGGATATGACGTATGACCACCCCTCCCCCTTCCTCGATGTAATATTTCCAACAAGTTCTATCGACAGACTGGTTAACTATATTGTTTTGAATTATTTGTCTAGTATAAAGCGCATGCCATGATTGCATTTTTGTTGGAATTAGAGAAAATGACGTACCTTCTATCGTTCTACCTTCTACCGAAGACTCTCCTACTCGCACGGTCGCATTTACGTATATCCCCTTCTTACGTCATATCCCATCAATATGCATGTCCGTGATCTTTACTAGGCATTATGGGAAGTGTGAAATTGGTAAATACTAGATATTTCAACCAATTTACTTGCACGTGGACCTTAACCTCTCTGCTTTCTCTAAAACATACAGTAACCCGTTATGACATTTTGAAATAAGTGTGAGCTTTAGCCTTTTATAAAAGGAATTCACAGCGTTTTCTGGAAAATATAACTAGATTGCGATCTTTGACTTACCGTGGCAGTGGACTGCTACAACACTGTTATTCCGGCAGGGAGCGCTGTCAATGACGAAAGAGCAGTTTTCTACCGTGCCGTTGACGCTGATACAGGAGGCGTTTGCGGTTGTACAGTTTTCTGTTGTAGCGTTGTTGGAGACACAGGAGGTATTTAGGACAATGCTGTTATTCGTGGTGATGAGCGCTTCTGTGTCGTAGGAGACGGCCCCTGGAAAACCAAGGGAACGACATGCCATCTGTGGAAGGAAGGAAGTATGAGTGATATGATATGATATGATATGAATCTTTATTGCATGTTCTTGCCCAGATGGGCTAAATGCACAAGAGGACATGCAGTATGCAAAACATGAGTATTGCATACTGGGACGCTATATTCTAATGCTAATTGCTAGGAATATATCATTATAACAATAATATATACTACCTATCATCTACTGTTAGTTGCCCTTTCTTCTCTCTTTTTGAAACATTTGGAAACATAATTACATAGTTTGTCTGCTATATATTCGTTCTTGCATGACATCAAGTGTTTAAACATGTCCTGAGTACGATAGATTCATGTTCCTGATGTGCCAGAAACTTCACCAATTGTCCTTTTATTTATTAAAGGCATCCAATGAAATTTCAGGGCGGCAAAACTGGAAATATTCTGAATAAGGCAATCTGTATGATACTGGCACATAGTGTCACAAATTAGCATATTTGAATCAGTATTTCATACTTTAGGCATTTAAAACTGCAGAAGCAAGCCCAAAGATAAGTCCTTTATTTTCTGGGTGGTACCCTAAAAATCAACCCAGGTCCTCCTAGTAACCCTTTTTCGTCATTTGGGCCATTTTTTTTATCCATGAACGTCGATATACATCTTGGAACAGTGTCGTTTTAACTTATGTATGTAGATAGTATGTAGATATTGTGTAGATAGGTGACTAGAATATTGACTTGGAAAAAATCTGGTTTCGAAGCCCTAAAAACTGCACTGGATGCCTTTAAGACTTTATTTACATCGTTATGAAGACCCAGCAAGGACAAAATTTGTCAAATTTCGTGTGTATTATGAATTGCAACAGGAAACAAACTGCCCTTACAACGTTCATACTTCACACAACAAACTGAATGTTGAACAAAACAATTTTTGCATTCAAATGCTATCTATGATGAATGAACGTTATTGCTCGACAGTTGTACACGGTACAATGTATGGCATCAATAACAATGTGATCAATACAATCAAGTCTATTCTAAGAGACTACTACTAGTACTAGTATTACTACAGGAATATGAACGTAAACGGCGGATGACATGATGTGTGTTAGGCGTTACTATTTGTCACAATACTTTCTCTCTTTTGTAGTGCACTGCATATATATTGGCCTAAGTACGTAGATATGGAGTCGGGACATGACATAAGTAGATTGAAAATGTCTATGTTTGTCTTGGGGAGAGGTTATGATGTGATCAGAGTGCATATTGTGCATTTACATTTTCACGAAGAATCTTGTTTTCGTCATATCTTTTTTATTGAGAGATAATTGACAGAAAATTGAGATGTAATTGACAGAAAGTATCCGCACCTCAGTCTGCTGCCGTCCCCAGCTGTCCGCACAGACAGGCTGCCAGCTGCTGTTCCTGTACAGCTCCAGTCGGCCGCGATGAGGCACAGTGCTGTTCACCAGGCGGAATCGAACTGGCGGTAAAACAGTCAAAATCATCATTAGTACAGTGTTTTTGACCTTTGAACGGCTAGGACTTTGAGTATAGGACTATGACTCTGTTTTGACGCATCGGATTTTTATGTTTACTGTACATGTATGTTGTCTTACTGTATGTAACAATGTGTTGTGTAATTTTGCTGGGCCCCCTTGGAAAACAGCTAATGTAAGCTGAATGGGGCCACCCAGCCGTCCTAAGATGAAATAAATAAAGTGCAGCATTATCTGTGCGTAAATGTTGGAATAAATTTTGGGTACCTTTTGTGTTTTTAGTTGTCTTTTAAGTCATACTTTTACATCTTGCATCATTTTCCAATTATGAAATTAATGGTTACCGATCTGTGTCCAATATAACAGTATAAAATGACAGGTGAGAAATACGCTCGATTCGAAATTCGCAGACCTTCTGGCGATCAACAAATTTGGCCAGAAAATTCTTCCAAGTCCTAGCTATCATTTAGATAGCTTTGAACAATGTTTAGAGTTAGATGTTCAAGGGTTAGCTGTAACAAGTCGTTCGGTGTAATGTAGCCAGCTGCCGCCCAGCCGGATGCCTGTGAAGCTGGTGCGTTACGCCGAAGGGCTGTTATACCGGCTATACCGATACAGATAGCCTCCTTATGCCTACCCGTCCCGACACGTCACGTGGATTGACCTGACATGTCCCTGGCCTTAAGGCAAGGGTCACCAGAGAGTGAAAGTATGGATCTGTCCACTCACAGACGGTGGACAGAATGTGTTACAGTATTATCTTAATCCTTTGTTGCAAATACCTTCGCGGAAAAGAGATTTTTACAGAGTGGAGAAGGACGAGAAAGAAAAAGAAAGATTTTCCTTCAAATGTCAATGCCCCTCAAACGCGGTGAGCAAGAAAATTTTAGTCACATCATACGCATCTGCAATTCTTTGTTTGGTTGAAAATCGCGATTCAGAAATCCCATGGAAATCATGCTGCCAGAAGAATACTTTCATATCTTAGGGCTGTAATGATCATTCTAAAATTCTGATAACAGGTGCAGTTACCTGGACTTCTTAGTAGCAGTGGAAAATGCATCTTTTGCGACATACGGAACTGCCGTAAAGTACAAATACCGTAGTATTCATAGTGGGTTCTGTAATACTTACCAGACATGGCGTCTCCTAGTCCGCACAACGCCAGCGTCGAGCAGACCACCGCCAAGACCGCATGCACGTGTGGCGACGGCATCCCTCGACGCGAATTTACAACCGTAATGCGTTAAACTTGGACATTTTGAGGCCTTATGAGAAGGAGTATGTTTTGAGTGACCCGTGTGACGTGCTGCGGTTTACTCTCTGTAGCCCTCGGGCGGTCAGAGTGTGTACCATGCACGGGTAGTCGCACTGGTTTCTAGCCTGGTATCCAGTCTTACGTGATTGGCGGTATTAGGGTGTTCGGGCAGGTTGTGCCTTCGGGGGCTCTAATAGCTTCCCCCGCCCAGTACAACAGACCGTCCCGGTAGGAGAGTTACGCTAATAAGAGACAGTATGCTTGGGGATTTGGTTTCCCCCAACACGATGTTCGTGGAGGGCTAATCAATCTCTCGTGAAATACACACCGGGAAACCTATGTGAGGCGGGCGGGACAGAGCTCTTTCGGCCCCGACCACGATCAGACTGGATACCAGGCTAACTGGTTTCCCGCACGCCCGGTGGAACGTGAGTGACCCCAGGCGGTAACCGCTCTGTGTGCTTTTGTATTGTTCAGACGATCATCTTGAGTACATAATATGGGACTAGTTAGCGATGCTATCATATGTGGTGATGAAGGCAAGGAAAGTGTATGTGTACGTAACTGTTACAATGTGTATGTGTGAATCTTTCTGTGCGTGTAGATGAATACAGGACATTAGAGTAATGTGATCAGCATGGTAATCACAACCCATTGGACTTTCCCCTCACAAATACCAATCAACGTACCACAGCATATCTTGTCTTGTTTGGGTACTGCACAACACCCCTAGATTGGGGTAAAGCGTGCAGGGGAGCTGTGCGATGCGCTATTGCTGCGTCCTCAGGTGTTGTAGAACTGCAGCGTTGAACTTCGTGGGCTCCGCAGTATCAGTTATCTCTTGGAGCAAAATGTTCCAACCTCTGACAGTTTGTGGAAAGTATGAATATTTTTAGCAGTCTTTGTGAAACGTTAGTGGTTTGTATGAGTTGGAGTTGGAGTTGAAGTGTCGCGATTGGCGCGGGATAGGCGTCAACAAGGTTTTGACCGGAAGGCCGTTTTTTAGTGTCTTGCTTTTTGAAGTAATGTGAGTCTACTTGCTGTGCGTCTGTCCTTTAATGTGTCCCACCCTAAATCTGTGACCAATTTGGTAGTGCCAAAAGGTCTACCTGGGGTGCCCTGCTGCTTTTTTTGTTCTAGACGTATTCAACAAGCTACAGCACCATGGCATCTTGTGTTTTAACCAAATACAACAATAGCTATTTTGATGATTTTAATGTGTGATAACTTTTTATTAATTAACCAATGATAAATATGTAATTGTCAGAGCAATTCAGGTCCCAATTACACGGGACCTGCCATTCTGTACAAATGAATATGTGACGAAATAAACCATTAATAATAGCTATGTATACTGATATGTGTGTGCCCATATCGGCATATATTGTGGCTCTAAAGCCCGTCAAGCTAAACTTTAAGCGAAGGTTAAAATATCAAGAGCGGAGAGGCATTTCTACCAGGTGTACTTAACCAGTAACGGCGTGCCTCTTCTTCAGTGGTTAGGCCTTTTAAGTCTTTAAATTGATTCAACTCCTTCATTTTTGGGCTAAATAACATGAGATTTGGTATGAAGGTAGAGTAGCCAAATACCCCTAGGTTTTTTTTTTCATTTTTTTCGATACAGGCATTTAAAATTGTTTTATTTGTTTTTTTTTGTTTTTTTTTTTGCCATTTTTTGACAAAATCTGTACATTTAGGGTCCTGGAGACCTGGCATTACACTAAAATCATCTGAAATTTGGTCTAGGTGTGCTTTATATATCTACCAACAACAATTAATCATAATTTTTGGCATACTTTCCCTTTAACTTGTATAATTTGGGACTTTTTTTACTGTTTTCTGTGCCGAATAGTGAAGTTTACTTACCTTATAGCAATGACTCATCAATAAGGAATGCAGAGAGCAACAGCCAATAGGCATGAAGCTTTCAAGATGGTAGGGCAGTTGTAATCTTGTTGCTGAGTGGGTGCTGGACTAATTGGATTAATACTAGTACATTGAATACCTGCTCAGGCTATAGCATATTGACAGCTGAACTGTATTTAATTGTTTTTAGTACGTTTGTCACACTTTCTTGCAATTACTGCACATGAACAATGTATGTAGCCTCAGCTCATGCTACATAGTCTTTTATAGTCGAGATCAGTTTCCTATAATAAATAATAATTGTTACGTAAGTTGTCATACTTTGTATTTCATACAATATATTTGATATTTAAGGGTAAATAATGACATGATACGTCAAGACTGGGTATTTGATATAGTGTATTCGCAGTTAGCTACTTTTGTTTGCCGATTTGCGATAACTGACGGTTTCAGTTTAATCGTGGAGGGTTTGAATGTTGTCTAGTACTGTTGCAATGTAGGGATGCGCCGGATCGTCCTTATTGATGACTTTCATCATCTTCAGTGACTGTTCGAAATAACTGCTAGCTTTCCCCGGATGACCAAGGTCTCTCCAACAAATTCCAGTGTTGTTTAATAATCCCATGTCGGGATGTGGCGTTGTTTCGCCATAGACAGCAGCCATCATCTTCACTGACTGTTCCAGATACCTGATTGCTTTCCTCTCATCGTCGAGCAAATGCCAACATATTCCAATATTGCCCAGTGATAAAGCAATGTCGGGATGTGGCGTTGTTTTCCCATAGACAGCTTCATTCATCTTCACTGACAGTTCGTGATAACTAATAGCTGTCCTCCGATCGCCAAGGGAACGCCAACAGTCTCCGATGCTGCTGAGTGATGTAGCAATGGCGGGATGTGGCGTTGTTTTGCCATAGATAGATGTTTTCTATCTTCAGTGACTGTTCGTAATAACTCATAGCTTTCCTCTGATAGCCAAGTTCATGCCAACAATTCCCGATGCTGTTTAGTGATATTGCAATGG
>NW_017804575.1:3304730-3342608 GCF_001625305.1 Branchiostoma belcheri
CATCTACTGGTACATAACATAAATTTCAACTATACAGACAATGCCATAGAATTTGTGGATGCCCTTTCCAATGCCGGTTTCGATTCCATTGTCATGCAAGGATCCAAGCAGACGTATCGAGTCGGGCCGGGGGGGGGGGAGTTTTGGCCAATCACAGCTCGCAGAAAGTTTGCCCGCCTGTTTACTCGAAAAACTATGTAAACACAGCTGCCTTCGTATTTCAGACAGCTTATGCGTGAAATTCGCCTATATTTATATTTTGAGCATGTCTAGTTTTGACATGTATCTGCTGGAGTACTCTGTAATGATAATAACTAGCTGTTAACGCGATGATAGCCGCCATCGTGAAACGCCTAATCTACAGTACAGTAGCATATGCCTTCTGACTGAAAAAAAATGAAAACATGGTTAAAAAAATTAAAACATGAAGAAATCATGTCAATACAGCCCAAAATGGAAGATTTAAAAAAATCCTGTCAATAGTGCCAAAAATGGCACTGCTGACAGGACGATCCTGTCAATAGTGTCAAAAATGGCACTGCTGACAGGATCGTCCTGTCAGCAGTGCAGTATTTTCTGCTATTGACAGGATCGTCCTGTCAGCAGTGCAGTATTTTCTGCTATTGACAGGATCGTCCTGTCAGCAGTGCAATATTTTCTGCTATTGACAGGACCGTCCTGTCAATAGCCTCAGGCTTGTTCGAAACATTTCTGTCAGCAGCTGTTTCTCGCGATCGGCTGGACGGATTGGTCTGTTGTTCGGTATACGTATTGCTATTGGGCTGCAGATGATGCAGAACGTTTTTGTTTAATTGCATATGTGCTTATGGGCGTCGAAATAAAAGGTTTTTAAGTGCTCCGGACACCCCCGCCATGCTGAAAATGGAATTTACCATGTTGTTAAGGAATGGGGAGGTTGCAGTTTTGGGTCTTAGCATTCAAAAGGGGTCAAACAGAGGGGTGTCTGGTTCCGATAAAAAATTTGGGTGACGGCGGGGGTAATGGCGCGGGTGACGGTGTAGGCTGTCAGACACGTTAATCAACAGTCCATACCAAACCAACCGTCAGTAGCCATCAAACACATACAAACATATTACGCACATAACTTTCATACTACACACAAACAAATAACCTAAACCAATACAATACAAAAAAACCCGGAGGTTTGAATCTACGATTTTCCTTGTTTGTTCTAGACGTATTCAATATGCTACAGCATCATTGTATCTTGTGTTTTAATGAAATATAACACTATAGTTGTGTGAAATGATACGTGTGGTGTGTACATATCTGATTATATCGTGGCTCTTAAGCCCGTCAAACTGAACTTTTAGCTTTAAGCGAAGGTTAAAATATGAAGAGCGGAGAGCCATGGCTATCATGTGTACTTAACCGTTAACGTCGTGTATATCCTTCAGTGGTTAGGCCATGTTGATTTGATTATATGGATGGCATCCTCTGGGAACCCCAGAACTGACACGAGCGTGCGAATGAAAAAAAAGTTTGGCAAAAAAGGTTTCCTCCAGTATGAAATCTACGTAGTTCGACAAATGACTAGACACAAAGAGCATAGTATGGCGAATAATAATAGACTCTTCATTCTCATTTCTTCACATTTTCTTTTTTCCTGAATTGATTTCGGCATTCTATGACATTAGTATTGTTTTCCAATATTTTTGCAACATGGACTACGTACTTTTATAATTAAATGTTAGGTAACTAACTGTTCAAGTGTTTCAAATCCCATCCAAATGCTGCACATGAACATCCATGTATGTAGCCTCAGCTCATGCTACATAGTCTTTTATAGTCGAGATCAGTGTCCTATAATAAATAACAAGAAGCCATAGGTGACAATTCTCCGTGAAGTATTATATATTGCAACAAAAAGAAGTAGCCATTGGCGACAATTCTCTGTGAAGTGTGATAAATCGAACAAAGAAAAATTGTTTAATCGCGCGTCGGCTCAGTCATCTTAAGACGCAACAACCAATCAGAGATCAGAAATGCCGACACGTGACGCGGGATTTGCATACAGTCTAAACAACGGGGAAGGGCGCGCGATGCCCGAAATATTTTTGCGTCAATATTCAGCGCCGTGTTTCAAGAGATTAATACCGGGAAACAATTTCTTTTCTTGTTTTGAACGCATAAACATGCATTTTCGCTAATCTAGTATGATTCAGGGTTCCTTTTTTTACCTGCCATGGCCAGATTATCTAAAGATGTGTGTATTGTGTGTACAATCTACAGAAAGAGAAATGTACATCAGGTCCCGATCATCCGATTTTCACGTTTCGGTTTTTTGGACTCGGTTCATGAACGTTTGGCTCCTGGAATGTGCGAATGTGCGAAAAAAATGACTCCCGGGACTGTCTACAGGGAACACTCGCATAATGACCAACATTCGCGGTGTATCAGGACAGCGCGACTGGCCAAGCAACCAGTCGGCATTAGCGCAGTCCCTGTAATTAGTAACAGTTGCACATCAATCCGGTCGAAAGCATGATTGTGTAACACATGTACAGGCTACTTCTTCATATACCGGCTCATACTACAAGACGCCTTTACAACTAGCAAATCATAAAATTACCCGATCTACTAGTATGTGCGGTTTACCAGCCCCAGACCACATCCGACCACGAGGCAGAACACATTGATGGGTTGCTCAAAAATATTGTCCATGTTTACAAAGAGCTGCTCCACTAACACTATGGAGCGGCCCAACCCAAAAATATTGCCAATGTGTACAGTCAAGCGGCCAGCATGCTCGTTGCTAGGGCGACCGGCCAGTTGCTACGTGACTAAATACACGCCGCCACTAGGTCGCCACACCCCACCAGTTTGAAATCGATAGGATTACGTCATCGGTATTAACATTTCCTAATGTTGACCTCTGACCACCCCACATTTCCGTCCCCATCAGCCTCATCGCGTCTTACTACCGGTGACATAAACGGACGACAACATTTCAACGACATGGGGATGTTTCGAAAATAACCATTTACTCCAATATCAAAACAGCTAAGGTAAAAATAAAAAGACGTGCATCATCCCGGACATAATGCCACACCACATGCGAAATTACACAAAAATGCGACGTACGGAAGAATGCGTTTTGGCTGCGAACATCTTCCAAAAAAACTTGGCATCTCTTAACCATGGGCAAAAACATCTGGAACCACTTATCAAAACCACCCCGTATCTGCATGAAGTTACACCCCCCCCACTGCTATTCCAAACAACGCGTTTTTCTGGACCATTCCAATTTGCCTCGTAATTGTAGGGGTGCGTCTGCAATATTACATTGACCGCGAAAGCAGCAACGGCAAAAATACACATTCGTGCATCAACACGGGCATGCCCGCAGACGGCGTATAAAATTGCGTGCCGATTACACAAAGAGAACCCAGTGTTTTGACTGCGAACATGAAAAATCAGCCGATCACAACACTCCGTCCGGAGGTCCTGACCTCCTTCACGGAGTAATAATTGTTACGTAAGTTGTCATACTTTGTATTTCATACAATATACTTGATATTTAAGGGTAAATAATGACATGATATGTCAAGACTGGGTATTTGATATAGTGCATTCGCAGTTAGCTAATTTTGTTTGCCGATTTGCGGTTTCACTTTAATCGTGGAGGGTTTGAATGTTGTCTAGTACTGTTGCAATGTAGGGATGCGCCACATCGTCCTCATAGATGACTTTCATCATCTGCAGTGACTTTTCGAAATAACTGCTAGCTTTCCTCCGATGACCAAGGTCCCTCCAACAAATTCCAGTGTTGTTTAATAATTTAGCCATGTCGGGATGTGGTGTTGTTTCGCCATAGACAGCTTTCATCATCTTCACTGACTGTTCCAGATACCTGATGGCTTTCCTCTGATCGCCGAGCAAATTCCAACATATTCCAATATTGCCTAGTGATAAAGCAATGTCGGGATGTGGCGTTGTTTTCCCATAGACAGCTTCATTCATCTTCACTGACAGTTCGTGATAACTAATAGCTGTCCTCCGATCGCCAAGGGAACGCCAACAGTCTCCAATGCTGCTGAGTGATGTAGCAATGGCGGGATGTGGCGTTGTTTTGCCATAGATAGATGTTTTCATCTTCAGTGACTGTTCGTAATAACTCATAGCTTTCCTCTGATAGCCAAGTTCATGCCAACAATTCCCGATGCTGTTTAGTGATATTGCAATGGCGGGATGTGGAGTTGTTTTGCCATAGATATCTTTCTTCATCTTCAGTGACTGTTCGTAATATCTGATAGCTTTACTCTGATCGCCAATTTTATGCCAACAGTTCCCAATGTTGTTTAGTGATGAAGCAATGTCAGTATGTGGCGTCGTTTCGCCATAGATAGTTTCCCTCATTTTCAGTGACTGTTCGTAATATCTGATAGCTTTACTCTGATAGCCAATTTTATGCCAACAGTTCCCAATATTGTTTAGCCATGAAGCAATGTCGGGGTGTGGTGTTGTTTCGCCAAATATAGCTTTACTCATCTGCAGTGACTGTTCGTAATAACCGATGGCTTTCCTCTGGTAGCCAAGTTTATGCCAACAGTTCCCAATGTTGTTTAGTGAGTAGGCAATATGGCAATGTTTCGCACCGTCCCCATAGATAACTTTCCACATCTTTAGTGACTGCTCGTAGTACCTCATAGCTTTCCTCTGATCACCAAGTTCATTCCAATATGCCCCAATGTTGCTTGAAAATGAAGCAATGTTGGGATGGGCAGTTGTTGCGCCATAGATAATTTTTGCCATATTCAGTGACTGTTCGTAATAGCGGATAGCTTTCCTCTGATCACCAAGGTCATTCCAACAGTTTCCAATATTGTTTAGTGATGAGGCAATGTCAGGATGTGGTGTTGTTTTGCCATAGATAGCTTTCCTCATCTTCAGTGACTTTTCGTGATACCGGATTGCTTTTCTCTGATCGCCGAACCCCCTCCAACAGTTTCCAAAGCAGCTTAGTAATGAAGCAATGTCTAGATGTGGCGTTGTTTTGCCATAGATAGCATACATCATTTTCAGTGACTGTTCGTAATAACTGATAGCTTTCCTATGATCTCCAAGCTCATTCCAACATACCCCAATGTTTACATGCAATGCAACACGCATTTCGGTGCCTACATACATAGAGTTTCCAAAGCTAAGTGCTCGTTCGTAGTAGCCGCTCGCTTTCTTATAGTCACCGCGACTTTTACAGACATTGCCTATTGCAAAAAGTATTTCTAACTGTCTTTCCTTGTCACCGCCCGCCTCTTTCAGTGCTGCCTCATAGTGACGTATGGATGCGTCTAACTGCAACAGCTCTTGTGTTATTTGACCCCTTGTTTGAAATGAGGCGTCAAAGATTTCTGTTTTAAATATCTTTGCCGTTGTATTTTTATTTGCAATTATATCGGTAATGCATCCTTTTAGTGGGATGGCAGTATAGTAGTACCTAAAAAGCATTTTTGAATCTGGTATGTAGAAAACTGACTCAACGAAGGTGTTATCTACGTCATGTTTTTCAAGTTGAACTTTCATCTCCGTTAGAGGAGACAGTCTGTCCTTCTGTCCTCCGTTGGCAATGTACGTTCTTAACCGTAGCTCCGCTGAGATGCTGATCAGTACAGTCAAGTGGTGGGCATCTTCATGACTGATTTGTTGCGTCTTGTGTAACTCTTCTATCAACCCCCACACACTGGGGATCATAAGACCACATCGAGTACTCAACACATCAACGGCCACGCTGGGAAAACGGTAGATTTCTTTCTTGACATTCAGAAGTTTCCCCGTTGGTTCAATACTTTCTATTTGCCGAATATCATCCTCGAATGTTACTGACAACCTTGCTAGCACGGAGGAGCGATCTACGCTTTTGTTGGCTCTGTCCGTATACTCTTCCACTAAAGACTTGTCTCCTGCTAAGTAGGTCACCCGTCTGAGGATGTCAGACAGATGATAGCCTTCCGCCAGGGCGATGTGCATATGCTGATATTCGGCCAACTTGGCAGGAGTCTGGATGAGACTAACGGATGGTTTGCTTTTGGTTTCGTCTCTTCCAAACGGAGTCTTAGAAGCCCATGGCATGAATCCGTCGAAGGCGAAGCCGCGAGGTGTGACGGAGTCAAAGAACCAATCTTTCTCTGGGTCTTCTGAGAGAAAGTCGTTGAGTGACGGGATGGCCATGGCTGGGAGGATGGTTTCCCCCAGGTTAATAACTTTTAGATGTAAGTAGTGTGTGAGATTTAAGAAGTACCTCCGTGTATCATCATCATCCTCCCCTTCTTCAATGAGAATGGCGAATTCCAGGTCGGAGTACGGCGTCACCAGTTCTGTGGCTTGTGACCCCAACCCGATGAAAGCGTACTTACAGGGAGGAGGTCCGAGTTTGGCGATGCATTCCTCCGTCAGTGCTTGGATAAACTCTTGTCTTGTAACTGCAATGGTCTTGAAGAGGTTCGTGATTGCTTCGGCTCGTTTGATTTCTATCTGTTTTACGACGGGATCGTCTTCATCATACTTATAAGGGTTATTTTCTTCATGAACTGTTTCGAGCTGAGATTTTACACGGGCGCGCGAGTTGTGCAGTTCCTTGATGTGATCTAACGCGCTGCTATACGGGCACGGTTCACAGTCCAAGTCACAAGTGTGTCTAAGAAACTGCCTTTCTGTCTCTTGCAGTCGTGTTACAATGTTCTGTTTGTCTCCATCTGACCGTGCCATGGAGGCGTTATACAGAGCTGCTGCCTGTGTGAATTTCCTACCTTCTCCTGTCCGCTTACCTCGCTCGACGTAGACGTCACCCAACCTGCACAGACAGTCGGCTTCTTTAGTCTTGTTGGGTTTACTGCGATCTGTAGGTAGGAATTTAAATGAAGTTAAAAAGATCAGAACTAATGAAACTTCAGCAGTGATACTTGGTGCTATGGTTACGTTTACGGATGAAAAAATATTACTGATGTCATAGAGTTCAAATACGTTTACAAATATGAAACTATAACAAAACTAGTGATAGATGAAATCATGCAACTAAATCACCAGTAAAGTTTTAACTGTACATATTCAACTGAAATTGAAACCTCTTTAAACTTTATGGAAAATGTACGTATAATTAGATTTTGTATGCATGGAAAGTGTATAACATACGGTGAACAAGTTTCAGGGCGTCTGCTAATTTCTGTTCTGCTGCGTTCAGATCTCCATTTTCCAAGTCACTTTCTGCCGTTTTGATGTATTCACGGTAGGATCTGAAAAAAAAAAACGGAACATGTTTTGAAAGAAACGTACTTCACTAAGGCGACAAAAGGTCTATGCAGAGCATAGGGTTTGGTGACCATGTCCATTTCCGTAGCCCTTGGGCGACACACAGTCGTGCAGGGCACTACAGCAGGGGGCTAGTCCGCTGGTAGTGCTGTGTGCTTGACCTTCCCACACTCTTTCCCATATGTGCTGAGTGCTAAGCAGAGAAAGAAGTGTGAACCATTTTTAAAGTCTTTGGTATGACCCGGCCGGGGTTTGAACTCACGACCTCCCGGTTACAAAGCGAGCACTCTATCAATTGAGCTATTGCACCGGTACAAAGGCGACAGATGCACTATAAATAGAATGCCAAGCATCCATTATAATTATGTTTACCGAAGGAAAACATATTGTTTTGCTCAGTTTCCTCTTACTCTTCTTCTTCTCCAAACACTAACTTCTGACCTGGCCAATGACCTGATTTGTTGACGTCTGTCACCATGGTAACTGGTGGTGGGTTACATAATGTAGCAAGGAGGAATTTCCTGTCTGACCATATATATGAATGTATTTGAGTAAAAATTAACAGGGCAGACCATGTGCGAAGGTAAACATTATGCACTTGCTTTGCAAATGTTACCTTTCTAATTGTAACATAGATTTTTACAATTTAGTCCTTTGACAACGTCAAAAAGCAAAGTTATACACAGTAACATTTAATGACATATGTAATAAATTTCTGGTCATGTTTTCGAACGTCGCCTAATTATGATAAATATAATCGTTATTATTCCTTTATCAAAATTTCTATTTTTGCCAGATTCAACATTATTAAAAAATTTTCTTTACATGATACTAACTGGCTCGATATTCATATTGATTCAAGAGTTATTTAGATTGGAAACAGCAACAGCACTTAATACAGTAGACAGGGAAACATAGCACTAACGTGTCGTCGTCATCTTGACTGGTGGTCTGGTTACTTGAGGGTGCAGCTAAGTGGTCGTTTCGTCCTCCCACGTCTTGTTGTGGTGTTGACCTCTACGAGAACCAAAAGGAACTAGAGTTCTACGATCTCATACCTTCGCCAAATGATGTTAGCCTTTATGACTAAGAAATTATAGATTAATCCCCCTGATTGTGCAAATAGGGTCCTATATTGCATCAATTATATCTGTTGATCATATTCTACACCAGAATAGTCTTATCTTATCAAAGAATGCCATTATAGTATTTCCTCATAAATCATGCAAATGAGGTCCTTATTTGAATAAGTTATGTTTAATTATTTTCACCTTCACATAACTTTCAAATACCCAAGTATGAAATTCCAGGCAGTTACCACTATGTAATTATAACATTTTCTCATTAATTATGCAAATATGAAACAATGGTTATTTAGTAGGTGGGCAATCGTGTTATTTAATGTACAAAAGAATGGTTAACGAATGGACCAATGGCAAAGAACCAAACATGACTCGTGCAAGGGCAATTCAAAGTACAGTATCATGAAATGACTGGTTGTCCAATCGAGCATTACTGACTATTTGGACGCAATAGTACTTTTCCTAACTAGCGCAAACACAGTCAAAAATATTCAAACTGTTCTGTCCTCAAAGATACAAAATCCTGCCTGCCTGCCTAAATGCCTAAGCCAGCAACTGGCCCCTTGCTCCCTCCACACATTCTACCCAAAGCGCACTTTTTAGGCTGAGACAAGAGAGTGAATAAATCTATATAAGAAGTTAGTGGTATCATTCTAGTAGAATATGATCTATAGAAGTAATTTTTGAAGACTTTTGAAGTCAACAAAAAAAGCTGATTCTTACTCAAACCTTTATACTTAATACCCAACGATTTACAGTTGCCTAATGATTTATATTGCCGTTACTCTTGTATATACGAACGCTCATTTGTTGTTTTGTCATTGTCATACCTGTATTTTGTATTCTATGTCAGTGGTGTGATTAATATTAGCTTCGGCTAGAGTTTTTCACCTCTGTGTCTTGTACTTTCTTGTTTCAATGAATAAAAAAAGAAGAAGTAATACGTGTTTCGCAACTAGTGGAACGGAAATTTTGGAGATAAACAACCCGAGTCTAAATCTAGAGGCTTAGTCAGCACCGACGAGTTCCGTCATGCTCAAGTAAAAATAGTTCACCCGTGAGCTCACCTTCTTTCTTGTTATGATGCCTTGCCTAATTTTTGCGGTGTGCAGTAAGCGGTGAACAATGACAACTGTTACATGGACGTTGTTACACCGGGCCAGTGCCCTGTTGTACAGAGCAGAAGCTCTGGTGAAGTCTCTTGTGTCTCCAGTTTCTCTTCCTCTTTTCAGGTACACGTCACCCAGACCCTTGATCGCTTCTGTTTCTAACATATTATCATCTTTTACCATCGCCTCTACCACCACCTGTGCGTATCCAACCAGCAAAGAGTCTGTGTTACCTCTGGTAGCCCGTCTCTTGTCCAAATCTTGGAACTTTGCCGCTACCCTTGAAGGTGTAGACGTTTCCTTGTCTTCCGAAGTTGGCTGTTTCCTACCTTGTGAAGAGACCCCTTGTAAAAGCCTCTCCGTGTAGTGGTAGCGGTGTTCTATACCATCTCCCCGTTCCCTTTGGTCACACCGCACAAAAGCGGTCTTGTAAAGCGCCAAGGCCGTGTTGAACTTTCCCTCGTCCTTCCCGAGTCTTCCCTTCTCCAAGTTCACGTCGCCCAGAGTTTTGAGCAGCTCCACTTCCGCCAGCCTGTCTGTGTCGGCCATGGCGTCTACCAGAGCACGGAGGTAGCCTGTCTCCGCACGGGCTAGTCCGTACCTCCTGCCCTTCTCGTCCGCCTCACGGAGTTTCTCACACACCCGCAACATGATCGCCTTCTACAGCATCTTTGAAAGGTCTCTAAACATCAGTGTTAGCTTCATGAATCATGCCCTTGACTTGAACAAGCACAGGTTTCATTCTGCTTTTGTCAACACTACGTCATCGTTCAATAGCCCAATGCACAACACAGGGAACATATCAGATAACCTGCATACCAGTGCTTCCTTTATAACATTTTTTCCATGCAGCATGCGCGTTATTTCGTGCCTAAAATAAGACAAGTGTCATCTTTGATTCAATCTTCCCACCATCGGGGGTCTCTCAGCTGGTGGTCTCGTGTTCGGGGAAATTGTAGTACAACCAAAAACTAGAGTTCTACGATATCATACCTTCGCCAAATGACATTAACCTTTACGACAGTTCAGTAGATCATGTTATTTATGTCATACCCTTGCCGCCATAGCGTTCGACACAGGTGTTCCGGCCCTACTTAAAATTGGCTGGTTATGTATGTGTGAAGAGCAACAGACCCTATGTGTGCAAATTTGACAATACATGTTGTCTTATTGTAGCATCAGTATTTGTAATTGGAAGTATTAAGTGACACACAGGTTCAACAACGAAGTCAAGGCGCGTACACGGCGATCTCGTTCTCAGGTTCTCACCAGCGCCCTAGGCGTTTCCGGTGAGACCATCATGCTCTCTCACCATGTACCCACCTTGACTTCTCTTCTGGTTCTGGACTGTCATATGTCACAACTTGTACAGTCACATGCAATCTGATTTATCATGTGTTTCCTAAATGCATGTCTTTCTTTCAGGTACATTCACGACAGGGATTATTCCGATGCCTTCCTCTCCTATGCAAATGAGGTTTAGACCCCTGTCTTCGCAATGCATTCTGGGGATGAGAAACTCGTGAATAGTAGCAGTTGAGATAATTTCAACAATATATAACGATTAGGATCAACACTATTAAACATTAAGGATGTCGCAAACAGATACCGATGATCCAAAAATAGTAGAGTAGCATACATCAATGTCAAACATTTGGACGGGAGGGATATAAAGTACTTTGGGACCGCATCCTTCTTGACGCTGTCACGCCACCATGCGGCCAGGAGCTCATTACACCCTGATAAAGATGTCCTTGGATTGACTGACTGTGTAGGAAGAACTTCGGTTCCATATAGATTTAACCTTTCATCGTAACTAACTAAAGTCTGTCAGTCCGTCCACTTTATCCCGAGAATTTCTGCAGCCAGTCGCGAACTTCTTCCGGATGGTAGCCACCTGGTCCCGGGAGGCCCTGGTAAACACATACCCCGTCCAACGCGATGTACAACCTGCGGTCGAGACGACGAACAGAAACGTTTACTACTGGGCGTATAGAAATGGAGAATTACGAATCCATAAAGGTTACGTTTGTGCTAATTATTTAACGCTCTGAGGACCAACGATTGCAAGCACACTGTGTAGTGTGTACCTAAAAAAAGACGGTTTCATGTACTGGTCTTCTGTAATTTATACTTGTATCTAATTGGTCCATTTTATTGATAAATTGTCGTGTCAGCTTTCCTAATTTTCAAGTGCTTAATTGTCAAAATTGTCAAAATGTCAGAATTGCCTATCTCCATTCTTTACAAATGATTTCCACCAGTGTTTTGATATACAGGTACACCAGACGATTAGGTCCAGCCTTATATCTAAACGATTTTACGGGTACTGGTATACGTACAGGTACTAGGTGCACAGACCTTTACTTATTTATCGCATGTTGCTGAATCATGTTGTGTCAATGTCCTACTGGACACCCCAGTTCCAATAGGTACACAGCCGCGTCTGACCCGATAATGATTAACCAGTATAATACCCTATTTCAGAACACGATTGTTGTACGATGTCAAACTTCCGTCACAGCATATTTGAACATTCTACAACATCAAATACGTAAAACGACCTACAACGAATGAGGCCTCGCCGTATGCATACGTACCTGTCGGGCATGGCGGCGTAGGCGCGCGCGGCGGCGTTGTCCATGGTGTCCACCAGGATAGGACAGGGGATGTCGTGCAGAGCCAGCATCTCGGCCGCCGCCAGTCTTTCCTCCAGACTCCGGTGCTGCCGGATGTCAGCGTTCTTGCTCATGACCCAGCCGTCGGTGGGGTGCGCCTCAGCCACGTACACCACCACGAAGTCAGCCACGGCGGCGAAGTCCGACATGATCCGCTTGACCACGTCCAACTTCGCCCGGAACGGTTGTCAGGTGTTGCTGCCGAAGCTGATGACCAGAGGGCGGGCCGTCCGGGCGAGCTGGAGCAGCCGGCAGGAGCTCCCGTCAAGCCTGACGAGGGAGGAGTCGGCCGCCTTGCCTCCCTCAAACACCTCAGCCCCAAGGTTTTTTAACCACACCGAGATCCTTCCCTTCCATGAAGCAAAGCTAGTCAATTCGTACAAAAGTTGATGATATTCCTCAGGAGTTTTGAATACTCCTGGGACCACCTTCTCTGATGTTTTCTCCAATCGAGACAAAATTTGTCGTCTGAGAGGCGGGAAGAACCATGCTGCCCTGAGCAAGTTAGAGACGACAAAGAAAAATGGTGTTAAAACACAAAACAGTATTAACTTTACGGCCTCCGGTGCTCTTTTCAGGTGGACGGACGCCATAACTGCCGTATGTAACAAAGGTGAACACACCGTTGGTTTATATAGTATCGGGTCACGTGTTTGGGTACCGGGTCACGGTCTGTCCGTACGGTCAGCTGCTGTATTGTGTCCGTACGGTCAACTGCTGTATTGTGTCCGTACGATCGCACATGCAGGTGATCGATGAATGAAGTACAATGAATCAGAGGATGGAATAATACAGCTTTTCTTCTGACTTGCTCTTTTTTACCTACAGCCGGCTAGAGAAATATCACAATCATGTTTCTATCAAATTACTCTTTGTAGATTCATTATTCATAGTGTTGAATAAAACGCGTCCTGACTTATGCTTGCAATGTCTGAAGCAAAAAAAATTGACCTTGTGACATCAGCCAAATGGCGAACTTTGTGTCGTGAACAAAAAGTATATGTTTTCTGAAGTCCAGCATCAAGTACTTCACCATTTACCTCAGATTTTTTTAAAGTACAACCACAACCTGTCTTCTCAGTTCTAAACATGTCTCTCGCTAAATCTCGCGAGACCAGTTGACACGCAAGATCACGTCTGATCACGCCTAAAATTACGTCTTCATACAATACAGGAAGAGCATGATGATGAATAATGACTTTTTCTGCTGCCAGACTTATCAGTCTGCAACACTGACATTAATATTGATTATCTGAAATCAAATAATAAATAGGGAGTAAAGAAGACCCAGCAAATTATCGACCGGTATCCCTGACCTCAGTAATTTTCAAGATGCTGGAGAGGGTAATTTCAGACACAGTAATTGAACATATCAAGTTAAATAACTTGGCGTGCCCGGAACAACATGGTTTTTCTAAAGGGAAGTCTACGGTTACAAATTTGTTAGAGGTTCTTGATGTTTGGACAGAGGCACTTAGCCATGGCTTACCCGTTGACGTGATCTTTCTTGACTATGCTAAGGCATTCGACACAGTGCCACATGAACGTCTACTTGGAAAAATTGAGTCCTTCGGCGTGGGCAAGAGTTTACTTAAGTGGATCATAGGCTTCTTGACCATGAGGAGACAAAGGGTTGTTGTAAATGGGGAAAGTTCGAGCTGGAAACCTGTCACTAGCGGCGTTCCGCAGGGCTCAGTTTTAGGACCCTTACTCTTCATGATATTTGTGTGTGACATTCCAGAAAGTCTGCATAACTTTGTGTCAATGTTCGCAGATGACACTAAGATTTACACGACTGTTCAAGAGTGTGAAAAAAGTCAACATCTTAGATGTCTGCAAGCTGACTTGAACATCTTACAGGAATGGTCTTTCAAGATGCAGATGAAATTCTACCCAGACAAATGTAAAGTTATGCATCTTGGAAAACGCAACCCTCAACACAGTTATACAATGATGAAAGAGAATGGTGTAGCCCACACACTGAGTACTACAAACGAGGAGAAAGATCTGGGGGTATTAATTGACCACAAATTGACCTTTACTCAGCATGTCCAGGGACAAGTCAACAAGGCAAACAAAGTATTAGGAACTATTAAGCACACTTTCCGATACTTGGATGTGGAATCGTTTTTGCTCTTGTATAAAAGCCTTGTTCGACCCCACCTCGAATATGCGAGCGTTACTTGGAGTCCAAAAACAAAGAGGGATCAGGACTCTCTGGAGAGAGTGCAGCGTAGGGCAACGCGCCTCGTGCAGTTCACATCTGCCATACCCTGACAGACTTAGAGTATTGGGATTACCAACACTGTACTTCCGTAGGCTGAGAGTCGATGTGATTGAGTTGTACAAGATCTCACATGGATTTGATAAACTGAGAGTTGATGTGATTGAGTTGTACAAGATCTCACATGGATTTGATAAACTGCGGACAGAAAATCACTGTAACCTCTGTAACAGGTCAATGTTCATGCCCAGTTTATCGACAAAGACTAGAGGACATGCTTACAGGTACCAGGTACAAAAATCAAATGGACCCAGGTCCAACTTCTTCCCTGCAAGAACAACCCCAATTTGGAATAAACTGTCACCAGCCACAGTAAACAGCAGCTCAGTAAATGTATTCAAGACCAAGTTGGCCATAGAGTGGAAGGATCACCCTGATAGATACGGATACGTCTTCTTCTACTGAATGCCCAAACTGTCTACACCACGAAGACGGCCTCATTACCCAGTAAGGGTACCTAATGGCCTGGATTCAGGTGAATATTCAGGTGAATAAATAAGAATTGCGGTACGTATGACGAATGTGAAATGTCAAAATCGCGCTGCAACAATTGCCTGACAAAAATTTATCGAGTCATAGAGCATTAGACAAATTTCCTTGTTCACGTAGGCGGAAGCCATTTGTGCAAACTGATCCGTCTGTAACGCTGACATTAATATAAATTATTTCACATCAAATTACAATTGCGATACGTATGACGAACCTAAACAATTCAGAAGTTGTCTGGCGAAAAATGACATAGAGTATTAGAATACATTACAACAGTAACAGAAGCACATCGACCTACTGTAGTTGAGGAAATGGTGAAAAGGTTCCTCGAAACTGAATGATGACCTGTTAAGTAATGGCAATGGATGTTTTGCCATTAAATGATTACTAGTTTCATCGTAATGTTCGCACATTCCAGCAGCCTAAGAGTAGGTTTCTTTCCATTTGTCTTGGGTACAATGGATACAGTTCGTCTTTCAGGCTCTCAAGCCCTAAGCCCAGCGCACCCTGCAGGGCAGACGGACTGTGGCGGGGCAACACCCTACTGGCTGGGGGTTGCCCAGCTTAAGGCGGGCGGTAGCTGCCCAATGAGATGCGACGATCTCTCCCACCGACGGAGGCAGCCCCTGGCACCCTACTCTACGCCAATCGAGTAGAAGGTTTATAACCGGTATCTGCTGCTTCCCGTGTTGTGTTGCCGCTACAGTTCAGTAGTCTGGCATGGAGTGGCCTCTCCAGGATACAGTCAGTTTTGGTCAGACCGCACAAAAGCGGTCTTGTAAAGTGCCAAGGCTGTGTTGAACTTTCCCTCGTCCTTCCCGAGTCTTCCTTTCTCCAAGTTCACGTCGCCCAGAGTTTTGAGCAGCTCCACTTCCCTCAGCCTGTCGACGTCCGTGTCGGCCATGGCGTCCACCAGGGCACGGACGTAGCCTGTCTCCGCACGGGCTAGTCCGTACCTCCTGCCCTTCTCGTCCGCCTCACGGAGTTTCTCACACACCCGCAACATGATGGCCTTCTACTGCATCTTTGAAAGGTCTCTAAACATCAGTGTTAGCTTCATGAATCATGCCCTTGACTTGAACAAGCACAGGTTTCATTCTGCTTTTGTCAACATTACGTCATATACTCCAATGCACAACACAGGGAACATATCAGGTAACCTGCATACCAGTGCTTCCTTTATAACATTTTTTCATGCAGCATGCACGTTATTTCGTGCCTAAAATAAGTCAAGTGTCATCTTTGATTCAATCTTCCCACCATCGGGGGTCTCTCAGCTGGTGGTCTCGTGTTCGGGGAAATTCTAGTACAACCAGAAACTAGAGTTCCACGATATCATACCTTCGCCAAATGACATTGACCTTTACGACAGTTCAGTCGATCATATTATTTATGTCATACCCTGGCCGCCATAACGTTCGATACAGGTGTTCCGGCCCTACTTAAAATTGACTGGTTATGTATGTATGAAGAGCAACATGAAGGCTAATCTGTCTGTCTGGGTGCCAAAAACACCTTACGGATTTGGTGCGCCGATGTGACAACATCTCATATTGGCCACTGAGAGCCGTAAAAATTTATATTAAGAGCAACAGACCCTATGTGTGCAAATTTGACAATACACGTTGTCTTATTGCAGCATCAGTATTTCAGTATTTGTAATTAGATGTATTAATTGACATACAGGTTCAACAACGAAGTCAAGGCGAGTACACGGCGGTCTCGTTCTCAGGTTCTCACCAGCGCCCTAGGCGTTTCCTGTGAGACCATCATGCTCTCTCACCATGTACCCACCTTGACTTCTCTTCTGGTTCTGGACTGTCACATGTCATATGTCACAACCTGCATAGTCACAATTTGATTTATCATGTGTTTCCTAAATATATGTCTTTCTTTCAGGTACATTCACGACAGCGATTATTCCGATGCCTTCCTGTCCTATGCAAATGAGGTTTAGACCCCTGTCTTCGCAATGCATTCTGGGGATGAGAAACTCGTGAATATAGTAGCATTTGAGATAATTTCAAATATATATAACGATTAGGATCAACACTATTAAACATTAAGGATGTCGCAAACAGATACCGATGATCAAAAATAATAGAGTAGCATACATCAATGTCAAACATTTGGACGGGACATGGAGTCCCATAGACGGGAGGGATATAAAGTACGTTTGGGACCGCATCCTTCTTGACGCTGTCACGCCACCATGCGGCCAGGAGCTCATTACACCCTGATAGAGATGTCCTTGGATTGACTGACTGTGTAGGAAGAACTTCGGTTCCATATAGATTTAACCTTTCATCGTAACTAACTAAAGTCTGTCAGTCCGTCCACTTTATCCCGAGAATTTCTGCAGCCAGTCGCGAACTTCTTCCGGGTGGTAGCCACCTGGTCCCGGGCGGCCCTGGTAAACACATACCCCGTCCAACACGATGTACAACCTGCGGTCGAGACGACGAACAGAAACGTTTACTACTGGGCGTATAGAAATGAAGAATTACGAATCCATAAAGGTTACGTTTGTGCTACTTATTTAACGCTCTGAGGACCAACGGTTGCAAGCACACTGTGTACCTAAAAAAAGACGGTTTCATGTACTGGTCTTCTGTAATTTATACTTGTATCTAATTGGTCCATTTTATTGATAAATTGTCGTGTCAGCTTTCCTAATTTTCAAGTGCTTAATTGTCAAAATTGTCAAAATGTCAGAATTGCCTATCTCCATTCTTTACAAATGATTTCCGCCAGTGTTTTAATATGGCAGGTACACCAGACGATTAGGTCCAGCCTTATATCTAAACGATTTTACGGGTACTGGTATACGTACAGGTACTAGGTGCACAGACCTTTACTTATTTATCGCATGTTGCTGAATCATGTTGTGTCAATGTCCTACTGGACACCCCAGTTCCAATAGGTACACAGCCGCGTATGACCCGATAATGATTAACCAGTATAATACCCTATTTCAGAACACGATTGTCAAACTTCCGTCACAGCATATTTGAACATTCTACAACATCAAATACGTAAAACGACCTACAACGAATAAGGCCTCGCCGTATGCATACGTACCTGTCGGGCATGGCGGCGTAGGCGCGCACCGCGGCGTTGTCCATGGTGTCCACCAGGATAGGACAGGGGATGTCGTGCAGAGCCAGCATCTCCGCCGCCGCCAGTCTTTCCTCCAGACTCCGGTGCTGCCGGATGTCAGCGTTCTTGCTCATGGCCCAGCCGTCCGTGGGGTGCACCTCGGCCACGTACACCACCACGAAGTCAGCCACGGCGGCGAAGTCCGACATGATCCGCTTGACCATGTCCAACTTCGCCCGGAACGGCTGTCAGGTGTTGCTGCCGAAGCTGATGACCAGAGGGCGGGCCGTCCGGGCGAGCTGGAGCAGCCGGCAGGAGCTCCCGTCAAGCCTGACGAGGGAGAAGTCGGCCGCCTTGCCTCCCTCAAACACCTCAGCCCCAAGGTTTTTTAACGACAACGAGATCCTTCCTCACCATGCAGCAAAGCTTGTCAATTCATACAAAAGCTGATGGTATTCCTCAGGAGTTTTGAATACTCCTGGGACCAACGTCTGCCATTTTATCTCCAATCGAGACAAAATTTGTCGTCTGAGAGGCGGGAAGAACCATGCTGCCCTGAGCAAAATAGACCAGACAAAGAAAAATGGTGTTCCTACACACAACAGTATAAACTTCACGGCCTCCGGTGCTCTTTTCAGGTAGACGGAGGCCATAACTGCCGTATGTAACACACCGTTGGTTTATATAGTATCGGGTCACGTGTTTGGGCATCGGGTCACGGTCTGTCCGTACGGTCAACTGCTGTATTGTGTCCGTACGGTCAAGTTCAACTGCTGTATTGTGTCCATACGGTCATTCTCAACTGCTGTATTGTGTCCGTACGGTCGCACAGGTGATCGATGAATGAAGTACAATGAATCAGAGGATGGAATAATACAGCTTTTCTTCTGACTTGCTCTTTTTTTACTTACAGCCGGCTAGAGAAATATCACAATCATATGTTTCTATCAAATGACTCTTTGTAGATTTTCTACTATTCATAGTGTTGGATAAAACGCGCCCTGACTTATGCTTGCAATGTCTGAAGCAAAAAAAATTGACCTTGTGGCATCAGGGAAATGGCGAACTTTGTGTCATGAACAAAAAGTATGTTTTCTGAAGTCCAGCATCAAGTATTTCACCATTTACCACAGATTATGCAGCAAGTTTAAACTGTAATTTCCAACACAACAAAAATTGGACTCACCCAAATTTTCGACTGTACAACTCCAGTCTTTTTCAAGGAATGAGCAATCCACCGCTTCCGTGACGTCACGCAGATAACACACGTGACTCCGTGAGCAGTGGATCATAGGACACAGAACCGGGCTTTTTTGCACGAGGGATTAAAGAGGCCATCTACATCAGGGCTTTACAGCCATCCCTCAACAGAGACGGGGGGCGCCACAGACTTTCTGCAACCTATGATCCACTGCTCACGGAGTCACGTGTGTTATCTGCGTGACGTCACGGAAGCGGTGGATTGCTCATTCCTTGAAAAAGACTGGAGTTGTACAGTCGAGAATTTGGGTGAGTCCAATTTTTGTTGTGTTGGAAATTACAGTTTAAACTTGCTGCATGATGACTTCTACCAACACAGATGAACTTTCAAGATATGAATGATGACCTGTTAAGTAATGGTAATGAATATTTTGCCATTAAATGATTACTAGTCTCATCGTCTGAAAGGTATTACACCAAATGAAATGATTTTTGAATATATGGACTTATGATGTACTAGTAATTACAGATGCCATAAAGGGGTAAATTTTAATGCTTTTACATGGCTTGTATGTTTGTTTTTTGTGTGTGAACGGTTTACGACGATTGTACAGAAACCGGAATCGTCAATGACATCTCAATGTGTCAAATTTTAAATCTCTATATACAGGTCTCTCCTTCTCTATGTAGCTCTACACGTCTCTATACAGCTCTACACGTCTCTATACAACTCTACACGTCTCTATACAGCTCTACACGTCTCTATACAGGTCTACCCTTCTCTATACAGGTCTACACGTCTCTATACAGGTCTTCACGTCTCTATACAGGTCTACACGTCTCGATACAGGTCTACCCTTCTCTATACAGGTCTGCACGTCTCTATACAGCTCTACACGTCTCTATACAGGTCTGCCCTTCTCTATACAGGTCTACACGTCTCTATACAACTCTACACGTCTCTATACAGGTCTACCCTTCTCTATACAGGTCTACACGTCTCTATACAACTCTACACGTCTCTATACAGGTCTACCCTTCTCTATACAGCTCTACACTTCTCTATACAGGTCTACACGTCTCTATACAACTCTACACGTCTCTATACAGGTCTACCCTTCTCTATACAGGTCTACACGTCTCTATACAACTCTACACGTCTCTATACAGGTCTACCCTTCTCTATACAACTTACGATTCATGTGACGAAAAGTAGGCTCTTACGCACGCAATGTTAGGCCATGTTGATTTGATTATATGGATGATACACTGTGGGAGCCCCAAAACTGATGCGAGCGTGCTAGATAGCTTCTTTTGGTACCTTCGTGTCAGGAAGATATTGTTTGTATGGATGGGTCCACATTCTCCAAAATAGTCAATAGACTCAATACCCTTATTTATAAAGCAGGTTTTAAGAAAAACTGGGCAGCGACAAGTGTAGCGAGCTTCCATCCCAACATCTGCTTTGATAAATACGAAAGACCAAAGGTACAACTTCAACAAGGCTTCATCGGGTCGGTTTTCACCGTTCAAAACCCATTTTCACCCTTCAAAACCCAATTTTCACCCTTCAAAACTCAAATTTTCACCCTTCAAAACCCAATTTTCACCCTTCAAAACTCAATTTTTCATCGTTCAAAACTTAATTTTTCACCCTTCAAAACTTAGTTTTCACCGTTCTATACAGGTCTACACGTCTCTATACAACTCTACACGTCTCTATACAGGTCTACCCTTCTCTATACAACTTACGATTCATGTGACGAAAAGTAGGCTCTTACGCACGCAATGTTAGGCTATGTTGATTTGATTATATGGATGATATACTTTGTGAGCCCCAAAACTGATGCGAGCGTGCGAATAAAAAAGTTTTGCAAAAAAAAGTTTCTTTCATTATGAAATGTACGTGGTCATGAAGGTTGAACAAATGACACAGAGTATATGACGAAAAATCTACTCTTCAAATTTATTTCTTTACATTTTCGTCTTCTTCGTTTGATTTTGGCATTCTACGACGTTGGTATCGTTTTCAAATATTTATTTTGCAACTTACGGTATATATTTGCTCATTTTGCAACTGTTTTGTACAATTTACAGTATGGTCGAAAACTTTTTTTTGGAAACGGTCGAAAATTCATGCGCGCGTGGATGTCATCCATATTATCAAATCAACATGGCCTTACGGTGATTATGTCCAAACGTGTACCAGAGTGTTTCACGGTGTGTGGCGTCATTCAATGGAGGTGCATTAGTGGACCATGTCTACCTGTTCTATTGTCACGCTCCTTTCTTACTTTAAGCCAAATAATTAACCCTTCTTTGTTGCTGGGTTTTAGTCTCTCCCACACACAGGGGTTGTTAAGGTATTGTCTATCTGGGAGGCTAAAATATGGCGCCGTACCTGCAAGTATCATACTACTTATCCGCTTCCTGGCACAAAATCTTCTCAAAATCTTTCAGCAAGGAGTGAGAAACATAAACCATAAAAAGATTCTACTTGAGATAGCATGAGAAAAATAATCCAGATTGTTGCCAACAGTTGTAAGAAAGACAGACCCTACGTACGGTAGTTATACGTACGGCCCCTGTTGCAACAACAACAAAATCATAGACAACCATTTAAGGATTCTCAAGTTGTTTAGAGTACAACAAAAAACGCAAACACAAAAGGTCAGCTCCAGTCACGTAAGAACCCCCCACGAAGCCCATTTTTGGCCCTGACAATGCCCATCACTAATGCAACCTGCCTACCAAAAATCGTGAACCTCGGACCATGCCTTCAAAATTGATCGTGCACAATCTGCCAAACAGTACCAAAACAATTTCATAGCCTTCTGTCGAAGGCAATAAAAGATCGTTTAGAACATTTGAAGGAAATGGTCTGCTGGACGGATCAGGCTCAAAGGCCTTTACGGATGAATCCTTTACTCAAAGGTATCCTAGAAACAACTTAAATACACTCTTTGTTCCTCGTATAGAGTATGAGATACACAGCTACACAATAGGGTTATCCAGTTCACAGCATGGCTACCTGCTTGTTTAAGTCTTGAACACTCGAATAAATAAATCAGAAGCTCGTCGCTGAAAACTTTTACTGGCGTCTGTGTCCGAAGTCTTCCGTTTTTTCGTCGTCTCCACGTCGGGGTAAGCTTCTATCCTGATCTTAAAGTAGGAGACCACGGGTAGCAAGGTGTCCTCGTCTGTGTAAATAATGACACCCGCTGTGGATTTTTCTCCCGTGTCTTTTGTAAACTTTTCCGTCATGTCATGAGGAACTTCAAAAGAATCGTCCTCCAGAAACGTGAAGCCTGTGTCCAGTACCCCAAAGCGTAACAGCCCGGTCAGCTTGACCTCCCGACCGAGGAACTCCCTGTCAAACATTTCTCTCTTATCCAGGAGGTTAGAATCGATCTCCTGCAGACATTCCGTCGCCATTGAGAGGTCGGCTTCGCCCAGACGTTTCCCCAGGCCCGGAATGAACGTCGGTATCTCGTCGGCAGCCGGAGAGACGTCGGCCCGCGGCGTTTCGTGATCTCCCCCCTCTGAATCTTCGGTAATCAAGCCGCGTTTCGGGGCGTGAGATTCCGCCTCCTCTTCGACTGTTTCCTGCCCCTCCCAAGTCAGTTCTACCTCTTCGGACGAGATGCTTCGTATCCGCACTCGTCTCTCCATGTTTTTAAATCCACACGACTCTGCCATGCCAACTCATGATAACATCTCGAAACGCTGCATAGTGAGTCCATAAATACAACAGAGACAATAGCGGCTCGGGTTACCTAGGAGCGTCACAGAAAAAAACGTGACTGCCGGCGACTTCTAGCATGCGCAGTGCCGGTGGTTTCCTCGGAGTTATGCTCAACATGGCTCGGGATAGGGCTGGAATCAGTCACCGCCAAGTCGATACCAGATGTTACCTTTTGTAGGATGCACTGCATTAACTGGATTAATCCAAAGTGCTTCCCCAGAAATGCTGGCAGGGAAGACTGATGGACTGTACAAAGTGCCGCGTGTCCAATAACGATATCAGTGATATCGGGGCACCAGGTCGTTCTGTATCATTCCGCCCCATATCTTCCGTACAGACACACTCAACGAATATGAGAGATACGGGTACTGTATTTACCTATGTGAAAATGTAGGTATTATTTTTGTTCTGTGTGTGTGTGTGCGTGTGTCTGTGTGTGTTTCCGCATACCTGTGGTCAGCATAACGTAAGAAGGCCTTTGTGGATTGTGATGATATTTGGTATGTGGGTAGGTCTTAGGAAGATGAAGCCATGAAGGTGAAAGTCAAATTTGGGCCTCCTGGTGGCTGGCCTTGGTACTGCAACAGAACCAGTCTAACCAATCCAACGCACCGTCTTATTCATTGAATCTAACGTTTAACATTAGTAAACGCAGGTTGTTCAACGAGACCACATATAAAATACACTATTAGCTATTGAAAAAGTGTTACGCTTCGTCTCAAATATTCAAAGATATCCATCGCAAAACATGCCCTCGGGACAGTCGTTATCGATATTTTCTTATGCCTAATTTGCTAATTATCCATTGTGGGTCCTAAACACCTAAACAAAGGCATTTCACCGGGTATAATCCCCGCATCTGTATCCTTGTGCATCCAAGTGGTGACTAACCATCGTGTAATTTTCTTACATTATCTTTTAAAAGGCTGAATGTACGACAATGGGGGGGGGGGGGGCGGATTTGAAATTTAAAGTAAAGACGTGTGTAAGTGCTTTCACACCGGCGCGATGTTGCAAGCCTGGCGCGTTACTATATCGATATTTCCACGGCAGATGCTCTGCTGAACTTCACTCCCTCGTACCCCCACTCAGAACATTCTCTGCAAGAACACGCTTAGCCACCTCAACAGCAGAAAATCACCCGTTCTTCCTCAATAGTCCATCAGTCAAGAGAAAATTTCATGCTGACAGTTTCTTCCCCAGAACCACTTCACTGTGGAACAAGCTTCCCCGTGAATGTTTCACCGCTAATTACAACCTCCAACGGTTTAAATCAAGGGTGAACAAATATCTGACCACGCAGACATCACTGTAACCCAAAACATGTAAGTGGCTCTCACGAGCCTTGTTTTGAGGTGAATTCTGAAGTAAATAAAAAAAAAAAAGAATTCTAAGAACAGCCTTGTTGTACTTTACATTTGTTTTACTCTAGATAGCTTCTTTTGGTACCTTCGTGTCTGACAGTCAGGAAGATATTGTTTGTATGGATGGGTCCACATTCTCCAAAATAGTCAATAGACTCGATACCCTTATTTAAAGCAGGTTTTAAGAAAAACTGGGCAGCGAAAAATTGTGACGAGCTTCCATCCCAACATCTGCTTGGAGAAAACAGTGACCATCTTTACCAATTGTACGGAACCAGTATTTTCAGACTTCACTAACATCCAAAATTTTCATCTGCAGGAACTCTAATTCCGCCTGACTGTATACCTGACCACCAAAACATGCTAGAAAGTTGATGAAGTTTAACATCTGTCACTCTATCTGGCGGAATAACATAGAACTGCAGGAGAAACTGTCCAGACTGGTTCTACTTGGTGTACTCCTCACTGCAGCTAGATGTCGCTGCAGTGGGAAGCACATTACTACCTACGTGAAAAGATGCTTCCTGAGCGAGTGTCATTCAAAGTGGTTTTTATTCAAAGCACATCACGCTAGTATTGCAATGTATAGAAAAAGAAGCACAATCTTTGGCGATATTTCAAGGAATGTAACACTATATACAACAGCCGGACAACATAGAATGTATGCCACTGGGACTCGATGCGAGTTCTTCAAAGTCTTCTTTTCATTCTTTACTAGTACTACATGTACTTTTCAAAATCCAGTGCCGTAGAATATGAAGATACCGTTACTTTTAATGACATTATTCGTTTGTTAAATCCTTCAACATGCACTAAACTTTGGTTGTAAAAAATCATGCTTTCAAGATAGTTCCTCTGGTTCCTTTTATTCGCACCAGCGCGATAAAAAATACTACAGATATTGCCTTTGTATTCACATGCGGACGCCCTTTTCTTATGTTGCAACAGCGTAGCTTGGTTTTCTTATCCAAATATGATGCTTCTCTGTGGATAGATCTGCAGATCGGGCAGATTGGACACGTTCTCGAACCCAGGTGGGAACGAGATGAGCTGGTTGTCATAGAGATGGAGGCTGGCGAGATCGGGCAGCTCGCACACTCCTGAGGGAACTGTCGTCAGACGGTTGCTGCTGATCCACAGCTTCTTCAACCGCTGCAGGCCGACAATTCCTGGCGGGAGAAATTTCAGACGATTGTTGTGCAACGAGAGGATTTCCAGCCCTCTGAGCTGTAAGATTTGTTCGGGAAAGTCTTCAAAGACGTTCCACTGCAGCTCCAGTTTCCTCAGAAGTTTAAGGCGGGAAAATTCCGCGGGAAGCTCCGACAGACGGTTGTCTGAGAGGTCGAGCTCGACCATGAGCGTGAGCCGGCAGATGTTGTCGGGAAGCTGGGTGAGCCCGGCGTTCGCCAACCCCAACTTGCTCAGGTTGCCCAGGCGGGAAATATCCTCTGGCACCACCCCGATCTTGTTGAAACTCAGGTTCAACACCTGGGAAACAAAAGACAGGAAACCATTTCAGAACGTTTATTGAATAAGTGTACTCGGGTATGACGGATCACTGAGTGATGCCTGAGGTCTATCAAGGGTCAAGTGACGTGGTCTAAATACATGTGTGTTACTCCGTGAGACTGGCATGTGGAAATGTTTCGGTTGTTGGAAAAAATGACACCAAAAGGATACTTTTTTCATGTCACACGCAGCTCCAAAGTGACTCAGTGTCGTAAACAAATGTCGACTTGCAGGGCAAGTCTGGTGACATCGTCTGGGAACCCCCAAAACTGTAGCCTGGTTACCAAATCTCTTATAGCTCCCGAGTTGCGGAGAGGATGTAGGACTCGGGAGCTATAATAGGTTTGGTAACCAGGCTACCAAAACTGACGCGAGCGTGCGAATAAAAAAAAGTTTGGCAAAAAAAAGTTTCCTTCATTATGAAATCTAGTACGTGGTCATAAAGGTTGAACAAATGACTTAACACACAGAGTATGGTATGGCGAATAATACTAGACTTTTCATTGTCAGTTACGTTCTTCACATTTTCTTCTTTTCTTGAATTGATTTCGGCATTCTATGACATTCCAGTACTTTTTTGCAACATATATTCGCTCATTTTGTACGATTTACAGTATGGTCGAAAACTTTTTTTTTTGGAAACGGACGAAAATTCATGCGCGCGTGGATGTCATCCATATAATTAAATCAACATGGCCTAACATGATGACTGTCATCGGTACTAAAATTTTATCTTCCTATCTTGTCAGTGATGTATGACAAAGCGTATAATTTAGTAGGATCAGAGCCCTTGAGCCATCAAACTGTCACGAGATTATCAGTGACACGTGCTTATCAGAGACCTGTAGGTTATCAGTTTGGATAATGTTTATGTGAAGTCACCCAAACCGCGATTCGGGTAACTCACATTCCTCACATCTGGTCCACGTGCCATAAATTCCTTTTAAAACGTGCCCGATCACGATTCTCCGAAACTACATTCATTGTTGTTTGATGAAAACACGCTAGGTAGCGTGTCATTATTGTCAGAGGTCAACGACCTGCTTCCTGGTGCCCCCCAACAGCGTATCTCGGCCGAATGCCGACGTAGTCCCGCCAGAGGCGGTGAAGCTCGTCCTAGAACGGACACATTATTTGACCATTACTACTCTTTAAGTTGCTGACACGTAAAATTTGGTATTGCATATAAATAAAGAAATATCACCCCCTAATCCATGACCAAATGAAGTCACATTGAAATCACATTGCGTTCAGACGCAAATCGCGATGCGGGAAAACCTATTCGAAACCACCTCTAGAAGTGGCTTGGGATCGAGGCGCTTTCAATGTGATTTGGAGCGTTCAGATGGAGCCACTTGAAACCGGCTTCGGGGTAAACCACATGTAAAGCGCCTTGGGTGACTTCACATGAACACGGCCTTAGTAACTTAAGCCACAGCAAGTCAAGTTTATGGATGGCATCCTCCGCAGACTTTTAATCTAATGCGATATGGCGAGGAGAAAAAAAAACAGGCCGGCCAAAAAAAAAAGATTCCTACATTTTCAAATTTTGACATCATTAACCTTGTTAAACAAGAAATGATACCTTTTTTGTGCTGAGTTTACTATCAACTATTACATCATCCATTTCTCACTGAAACAACTTACTAAAAGTTTTCAATCATTGTACAAATGGTTTTGATTCAGTTGGAACTTGGAACATCACATATACACATCGCTCCCATCAAATATAAAAGGAATGAAATAAATACATCTCTGCATCAAGTAAAAAAAACACAACATTAAATCAGAGCCTTGTCTTGTCTCGTCTCTTCGAATTTATCTGCTATCTACGTTCCGGCATAGCAACAGACATCTTTGTCCATTTTCGGCATGTTGACCATAATGTTGTTTTTTTCCCCAAAAAAATCAGGTGAAAATCAATGCGCTGACGTCATCCATGAAAATTACTTGCTGTGGCCTTACTCCGGGTCCTGTAGTATGTCAATCAATTTTTGATTTGCATTTTGTAATGACTTGTGGTGAAATACAGGCGTGGCCACATCCCCTCGCACGATTTTTGTCCTGTTTTTTTTTTCAACGAGACAGTCGAAAAGGATACTAGTATATGACAGAATTTTATACAAGTATTCCATTGCTCTATTACAAAGTACAAGGATAGCCACTAATCGTCTTCATTCCAAAGGATTACTTTGCCTAGACAGTTATCGTTTTCTGTACTACAACGCCAAGAAAATCCATCCGCCACAAAGCACATCACACACCATTCACATATGATATACTAGTACTGTGCCAGTCATCGCAGCTGCAAAGCGGTTCCAATAACTGACACAGCTGGGCGCTAAACCCTACTTCCATACTTCAAACACAGCACAGCGGATCAAAACCGATCTTCTTTTGAAGTGCTTGTCAGTCGGCATGTAGATGGTGTCACAGATACAAGGGGAATACTTGCTGTCCTTTCAAAACAGCTTTAGGCCACACCAATTTAATTTGTTGGTTCTCGGATTTTTTCAGAAAAAATATGAAGCGACTGGGCGAAAAAATAAAAAATAAAAACAGGTCTACGCATCCTATTATAAGCTTAAATGCTACGAAATGAGCCATGAAGTCAACACAAAAGGCTGGGTTAAAATTTAAACATTGAATTTTGAACTTTTAATCAAACCACTGCAATGATAGATGGGAAAACTGTAACAACTAGGAAGAAAAGGACTTTCCTCAACTGTTGGGGGCAAAACATGAGCATTTTTCAGTTGATTCAGGACCAGAATCAATTTTTTTTTGCAAATCAGAAAAAAATGAAGAGGCGAATCCGAGAACCAACAAATTAAATTGGTGTGGCCTTAAAAGGCGTTTCCTTGTGGGATATCCTGAGAGGGGGTGTCTCCCACTGATTCTTATAAAAATATTCATTCTTTTTTTCTTTTCCACAAGTAACGTAGACATAAAGGAACCATCCAAGTCGACCCATTCACCAAAGGCACAGATGAAACACGTCTGTCAAATGAAACATTAACCAAACAAAGGATAACATATTAACTTGTACATAAAAGTTTTTCATTTTTTTGTGTGCATGTGTTTTTTTTGGGGGGGGGTGAGACTGTCCTTGAATGTTTAAAAAATCATTGAGAAAGGTGTCCCAAAGGATGTTGCAGGGTTTGCCCAGCGTTCGGCTGTTAGGCTTGAGTTCCTTGTTGTCTTTAGACAAACCGTTCTGTCCACAGAGGTGTGTTGACATAGTCTTAACAACGGAGAAAGACTGGTTACGGCTGATGCACTGTGCGTATACGTCATGATGAGTAACGTTGATTATAGGGGTCATTATTCCTCATAAGGCCACAGCAAGTAATTTTTATGGATGACATCAGCGCGGGCATTAATTTTCGCCTAATTTTGGAAAAAAAAACAATAAATTTTGTTGCCTTCTGACAGTGGACAACATGCCGAAAATGGGCAAAGATATCTGCTGGACAACATGTCGGAAGGTGGATGACAGATAACTATGAAGAGAGGAGACAAAGAAAGGCTCTGATTTAATGTTTTGTTTCTTACTTTGATGCAGTGATATGTGATGCTGCCTGTGTATATGTGATGTTCCTACTGAATCAAAACCATTTGTACAATGATTGAGTCAAATTTTCAATCGTAGGAACCTTGTTTTTCGACCCGCCTTGTTTTTTTTCGCCCGCTCGCATTTGATTTGGAATCTGTGGAGGATGTCATCCATAAAATTTACTTGCTGCGACCTAATTACAGATTTCTCACCAAAGCTACGCTGTGCAATTTTTTGTTTACTGGAGCAAAATGCATATAATTTCAGTAGAAGGTTTTCGTTAGAAGAAGTGTTGTAATGATTATTTCGTTTGGGCATCTCTGATGTTGAATACGTACCCTTATAAGGAAAGCAGAGAGAGGGTCTGATCACAAATTTAAGATAAAACAAGGGCCTGCCAAGATTGCAAAACGATAGACGTTTATAGTAGATGTAGGGCACGGTGTGTAGGGGATGGACGTTTATAATAGTATAGACAGTTATAAATATAGAAGAAAAAACGACAAAGGCATAGAAAAAGAGAGTAAAGAAAGTAAACAGTGCAGATACATATGGGGGTCACCGGTGTTATTGCAACAGAATTGAGATATGGTGTATAATAAATGATGCATGTATGTGGTGGTGCGCAATGAATTGGTATGTTATGTTATGCTATGTCATGTTATGTTCAAAATACCACACGCTAATGGAATAAAATATGTGGTGACAGAGAAGAAAATACAGCGACCGAGTCATGCATGGGATTTAGGCCTTCAAGTATTTGTTCTGGCGAAAAATAAAATTGTGTGAACTTCATTTGCTGTTACGAAGGACTAACTGCAAGAATGCAACATAAACTCGCAGGGCCTAACTTTTGTGAATTCCAGACCCACAGCACACAAGGCCCAAAGTTATCCAGTATCTTGCACACTGGCTATTGGGCCTTGTAGCGTGCTATGGGTCTGGCATCCAGGCTACCGTGAATGGGTACACAAATAGATGGAGGAAATGTTGGAATGGTTCCACACACATCATCATTTCCGTCAGACGACACTCACCTCTAGATTGAACAGTTCCAGAACGCCCAGGGGGAAGCGTGTCAGGTTGTTGTTGTTCAGCTCCAGGCCCCGAAGCCGCCGTAGCCTGTAGATCTTCTCCGGTATCTCGTCAAGCACGTTGTAGCTCAAGTTCAAGTTTTCCAACGTAATCAGATACAACACCTCCTCCGGAAGCTCCGCGAAGTTGTTGTTGTTCAGGATCAAGTTCACAAGACGGGCTAGTCTTGAAATTCCTTTGGGGACCGTTCTGAGCTCGTTGTATCCCATGTCAAGGCTTATCAGATTAACGAGGTCGGTAATCTGGTCAGGAAATGTCTTGAATTCGTTGCTGTTGAGAGTCAGGGTCTCCAAGCTCCGGAGACGTCGGAACTTGTTGGGGAGTTGTCGGAGTTTGTTCTTGCTGATGTCGAGGACTTGGAGGTCCCAGAGGGAGAGCAGAGCGTCCGGGAGGATGCGCATCGCCCTCCCGCCGAGCTCCAGCTCTCTCTTCCCCCTGCTGAGGAAAGCCATGGTCATCTCCGTGCGGAGGATGGTCCCCATGTCGGCGGTGGGCGGTGTGCCTAGCAGGGCCGTGTCGCTCACGGTCCTCGGCAGCGACATGGCTCCGCTCACCTGGACAGACACAACACACAACACAACAAAGCTGAGGAATGCAATTTCACCTGTAGTCTGCTCTCATAAAACGTGCCATTGACGAGTAAAGTCCACTCTTCAATAGATCTTCAATAGACTATACCACAAACAGACAGGGGTTGGCGTGTCTCTGAGTTTTGTATCGCCGAACACCTGGCTTGTACAGAAAGATCCCTCTAGACTAGTTGTTGAAAGTTTGCGGCACCACACGGCCCTTTCAGCACTCTACAGACGACCAGAAGGGGAGGGTACGATCATGCATGTACAACTGACAGCTGACCTGGCTCTCACCTCTCCCTGCGTGACACCTGCATATTGAATGTAGACCGCCCGGAGTCTATAAAGAAGGCACAAGCCCATAGAATTCCGCCTATCATCTTCTTTTGATTATCTGATCTAATCATGCAAAGAGTCCATTCTATTTTGGCAGGGGCTCGTCACTGATACGCATAGTTGGAGCTCGGTAAATAAACCGTATAAGATATATTATGTAGTACTATGGGGATCTATATATGTGTCACTTAAGGCTATGTTTTATGGGGGTGATTAGAATGCAGTGTACATACCTCAAAGTTTGACATGGAACGGCTCAGATTTCCTGTCTGTCCGATGCGCCCGGCTCCGTTGGGAACGTGGCCGTTTTTCTGGTTCTTGCCGTGGTGCCGTCCCCGTCTCTTGGGCAGTGGTAGCGAGCGGCTGTGGTGGCCGTGGCTCTCCGGCGGCGGCGGGCGGGGTGCCCTGGGCGGTTTCGGCGGCGGGGTGAGCCGAGTCTTCCCGGGGCTGCTCCTCGGGGTGCTCTGGCGCACAGCAGGCTGAGGCGGCGGCTTAGCCCTCTGCCGCCGGTGTACGGGCACCGACACGGGTCTTGAGTCCTTATTCCCCATCCTTCAGAATCCTGGCATTCCGACTGGGTACGACTTGTGTTGCCAACACAACGCAGGCACGTCGTCCTTGGTATTGTTAGCCAACGACAAACACCATGCTTGTTGAACTTATGATGTTCGCGGCCATATCGCATTTGTCACCGATATAGATCATAACCTCAGGTCTTGAGTCAAATATATATATCCGCGGTTGTCCCGGGCAATTCGTGAACGATTTAACCTCGTCCTGTACAAGATTCATTGATTTACATAAATCCCCTGACACAAATACGACATTTCAGAATGGCGAGATCTTACCGCAATCTTTACGTAGTTATCGAAAACTTGTCGGACGGGATCACGCTAATGTTTGGGTCGTGTTTCCACTCCGCTGGCTCCGCTCGTAGCCACGGCCCCAAACATGCACTGGTCTTTCCCCGAGAGGCGCACTGGAATAACCGGAATGGCTGAGTGAGAGCCCCCGCCCATATGCGGGGTCGGATATGCCCCGATCTGGCTTCTTTAACAAGTGCCAGGGGAGGTAAACCATACCGTTCCGGTGTCCCATGGAATCTGTGTCACTCAAATGGCTACGTTCCATTTAGTGCATCTCTTTCGCAACTTTTAAATTGATTTCATTTCTACAGTTTATTTTGAAGTTGGGCGTGAGCCAATAGCTATCGGTGGAGTAAACTTGATTTTAAATTGATTTTCAAGATTTCTTCAGTTTATTTTGAAGTTGGGCGTGAGCCAATAGCTATCGGTGGAGTAAACTTTAGTGTGGTGCAAAGACCCACAGCGCACTGTGTAAAAAACGTTGTTTGAACAGCAAATGTATTTGTTTAAAGGTCGTAACTTACTCGTCTGGCTCGAGCAAAGAGCCAACACGTTCTGTTGTAAGTATGTAAGTATGCACTGTGGCGTGTTTGAGGATAGACGGTGGCGATTAGTACATCGTCAACGTCTGTCAAGTCTGTGTTTAAATATGGGGCACCTGATCGTTTTGGTATGGCGTTTTTCGTGCCAGGACCAAATAAAGGAATGTTATTCTATTTTCTCAAATATGTAGGTCAGTGACTCAGTCACATTAGATAGTAATTTCCCAATGGAGGCGGAGAAGAGATTTTTGCAATGACCTACATTCATGTATCTTGTCGATATACATGTTCCCGCTATGAAAAAGAATACACAATAATTGCTAGAGCTGCTAGAGCTGCGGAAAATACATAACGAATTAGAAATTCGAAGCTTGAAGTATGAATGATGAAAAATACAAAAATGAAATATAGATAATAAAGACATAAAATGAAATGATAACATGTATAAATAACATTCCTATTCAGAAAAGAGCCTTGTACGAACTCTTTATCTGAAATATTAAAGGCATCCAGTGCAGTTTTTAGGGCTTGGAAACCAGATTTTTCAGTCAACATTCGAGTCACTCATCTACATATTAAGTTGAAACAACACTGCCCCAATGTATCTCGACATTCGTGGAGCAAAAATGCCAAAAATTCTAACGAAAAACGGTTACTGGAAGGGCCTGGCTTGGTTTTTAGGGTACCACGCAGAAAACAACGGCTAGGACTCATCTTGGAGCTTGTTTCCGCAGTTTTAAATGCCTAACGTATCAAACGTGCTAATGTGGGATAATATGTGTCAATATCTGGTCAATATCATACAGATTGCCTTATTCAGAATATTTCCAGTTTTCCCGCCCTGAAATTGCATTTGGTGCCTTTATATTATGTAAGATTAATTGTTGGTCTGCATGTACTACGGTGACTAACACACATACAAGGCCGCACAAGTCCGTCACATCGCGTGCGTTCCGGTAATGCTCCACCGTTAAGTCCATCCGTAATGTACCCGGGGGCTGACGCTCCATTGGAAGGACTGCGGACAGCTGAGCGTGTAGCCTCGAACCCTGTTTCATCAGGAGCCTCCTAGTCTCCACCAGACCCCTTTGCAGGCTGAATAAATAGCAGAAATCGGCCTAAAAAGAATGTAGCTGGCCAGGGGAGTTGGTCGACAAACCGGACCCTCTATGGCCTCTATGATTTCTACTACTAGTATTTATTCAGCCTGCAAAGGAGTCTGGTGGAGACTAGGAGCCTGCCCTGGTCTGTTCCTCGGCTCCAGGGCCGACATGCTCCCGACGAAATTTTGCCTCAGGAAGACCCCAACTGCCCAAGGCAAATTTTCTCGTTGGGCGTCCTGGAGTCGAGGAGCTGGCCTGTGTATGCCTTGGAAACGTCTGGCTTCTAGGCTACAGAAAATGGCCAGCGTCCCAAGAGGAGACTGGGAGATAGGCAGCAAGGATGTGCACCGGAATGTTGACGGGGTCGTCTGCCGGTGTTTAGCACAGGCACAGCCGCGTCTCTCTGTTGATGTATCGGTCTGGGCACTCGACGGGAATGACCTCTGCGTGTTAGCATGTCAACTCGGAGAGATTGAATGTCACAAACATCGTCAAAGCGATTCCGTGTGCTTGTAGCCGAGGAAAAAATATTGAAATCACTATGTTCTTAGAGAGAACTTGCTATAAAAAGAATGGAACTACAACATGTATTTTGAACGAAGACAATGTTGGACTAGGGAACCCAACTTCACTGGTTTGAGTTTATAATATAACCTCGCTTCATTTATGATTATGGAAGTCGTATGACGCTAACATTTCGATTAGACAATCCAGCGATAATAAGCAATAATAAGTATTTGTTTTTGTGTATCATCGAGTTATGATTTAAACTCAGTAACGTAGGAGGCGTGAGAAAATGACGTCCTATCTTGTCACACGGCTGTTCTTGCCCAAGGGCATATTTTTTCACTAGTCTACACCCTTTGTACATTACTGTTGTCGGGATACAGCTCAGTGTATAGGAAATATGGTGAAGCCAACACAAGCTAGCCTGGGTACCATCCTACTCGTATGCCGGGGCTCCCACACTCGCTTCCCTTAGGGAAGCGAGTATGGGAGCCCCGTTATACAAGTAGGATGGTACCCAGGCTAAACACAAGCAGAACTTTTGACATTTTCTCGTGGGTCATTTTTATTTTGTCCCCTAAAATAAGCTAACTCATGACCCACTCATAATTAACAACTACTACATCCATTTCTTTTTTAATTTTTTTTGTCAATTTTTTTCTTAAATTTTTTGCTTTCGTGTTTTTAAAACTAGTTTCTTCCTTTTTTTTCGCTTCATCATTTACTGAAATTTTGGAAGTCACAAGTTGTCGTTTACAGCTCAGTTACTTTCTTTCAATATATTAAGCCCCTTTACAACTTCACAAAAGAATCGTAACTATCCTACCCTAAGAAATCTACATTTAGGCCATTTTCATTTGATTGTATGGATGACATCCTATGGGAACCCCACAACTGATGCAAGCGAGCGAATAAAAAAAGTTCGGCAAAAAAGTTGCCTTCACTATAAAATCTAGGTGGTCATGAAGGTTGAACAAATGACTAAACACACGGAGTAATATCTTATCGGCATGGTGAATAATAGACTCTTCATTTTCATTCTTTCACATTTTCATAAGTAGATTTATCGTTTTCCAAAATTTTTTGTCAATTTACGGCATATATTTGCTCAATTTGCAGCTACTTTGTACGATTTACAGTATGGTCGAAAACTTTTTTCGTCTTTGGAAACAGACGAAACTTCATGCGCGCGTGGATGTCATCCATATAATCAGATCAACATGGCCTTATGAAGACTAGGACGGAGGACAGAGAGGACTGTAAGGCCACAGCAAGTAAATTTTATGGATGACATTCTCCACAGACTCCAAATCTAATACAAGCGGGCGAAAAAAAACAAGGCTGGCCGAAAGAACAAGGTTCCTACATTTGGACTCAATCATTGTACAAATGGTTTTTATTCAGTGGGAACATCACATATACACAGCCAGCATCACATATCGCTGCATCAAAGTAAGAAACAAAACATTTAATAAATCAGAGTCTTTTCTCGTCTCCTCTATCTCCTCATAGTTCTGCCATCCACCTTCCAGCATGGCAACAGACATCTTTGCCCATCGACATGTTGACCACTGTCGAAAGGCAACAAAATTTCTTCTTTTTTCCCCCCAAATCAGGCGAAAACTAATGCCCGCGCTGATGTCATCCATAAAAATTACTTGCTGTGGCCTAACGAAGTAGCAATGTTGCGGACGAGCAATTTTTAAAAGAACTGCTCCCTTGAGTGAAGCGAACAGGTTCAAAACGCATGGCTAACACATTTACGTACACATTGTGCTCTGTCTGTGCATTCATTAGGCCACAGCAAGTAATTTTTATGGATGTCATTAGCGCGCGCATTAATTTTCGCTTGATTTTGGAAAAAAACACAAGATATTTTTTGCCTTCTGACAGTGGTCAACATGCCAAAAATGGGTAAAGATGTCTGTTGCCATGCCGGAACGTGGATGGCAGATAACTATAAAGAGAGGAGACAAGACAAGGCTCTGATATCGATTTTATGACATGTTTTGTTTCTAACTTTGATGCAGTGATGTGTGATGTTGGCTGTGTATATATGATGTTCCTATTGAATCAAAACCATTTGTACAATGATTGAGTCAAAATTTCAAAATGTACGAACCTTGTTTTTTTCGCCCGCTCGCATTAGATTTGAAATCTGTGGAGGCTGTCATCCATAAAATTTACTTGCTGTGTCCTTACGTACACATTGTGCTCTGTCTGTGCATTCATTAGGCTGATCAACAGTCATGGGTATTAACGTTTCACAACAGAGAAACAGTTCCGGTACACTGGCGTTAACAAACTACTGACAGGACGGCTCGGGAGTTAACACAAGAAGTCAGAGGGTCAAAACAACAAGAGCTCAGGAACTGGGGTTAATCAGTGCTATTAGAGAAAACATTCCTGGCTTGGGAAAACTTCCTAAAGGCATCCAGTGCTTGCCCGTAGCCGAGGGGGGGGGTGGAAGAACCCCCCACAAGGCTCAAAGGTCCACTTCTTGTGTAAAGGTCCACTTTTTGGTCCACTTTTTAGGTAAAGGTCCAAAATTTTTCTTGAAAAGATGGACTGGAATCGTAGAAAAACTGCTCCCTTTGTCATTGAATAAAAATTTATCTCTGATTTTTTCTTGGAAATCCTCTAAAAAAAGCACGAAATGCCATTTTAGAAGGTTCATTTTTCAAAATTTTCCGGGGAGCATACCCCCCTAGGAACCTCGCGCCTACGGCGCTCAAGGTCCCCTCAAGCAGTGGGAAGACCCCCCCCCCCCCATTCCAAATCCTGGCTACGGGCATGCAGTGCAGTTTTTAGGGCTTGGAAACTCGATTCTTCAAAGTCAATATTCTAGTCACTTACCTACATATTGAATTGAAACCACACTACCCCAATGTACTAGTATATTGACCCTCATGGAGCAAAAATACCAAATGCTCTGACGGAAAAATGGGCTACTGGAAGCAAGGGCCCTTGGCTGATTTTTAGGGTATCACCCAGAAAATAAAGGACTCATCTTGGGGCTTGTTTCTGCAGTTTTAAATACCCAAAGTAGTATGAAATACTGATTCAAATGTGCTAACGTGGGGCAGCATGTGTCAATGTCATAAAGATTTCCTTATTGAGAATATTTCCAGCTTTGCTGCTCTGAAATCGCAGCCTGGAATTGGATGCCTTCAATGCAGCTCAACAAGTCATTAAAGAGAGTGGAACAATCTGATATCTTGCCGTTTAATCTCAATTTTCTACATGTGCCACCGTGTCATTACAATTTCTCGCACCTTGTAACCTTCTCCTCTATTTTGAGGGTTAGCAGATTGCAAAGAGCCCCGTTACAAAATGGATGGCGCAAAGGCTATGTTTTGCTAGCCTCCTTCGCAGTCTTGTTGGGCGTGGGCGTAATTTTTTCTGTGAGCGACGCGAGTAATATGCCGCCGCGAGGGACGATTTGCTGCCGAGGGACTTTTGCCACGGAGAGAAGG